>NC_050524.1:7705561-7729549 GCF_002922805.2 Oryzias melastigma | reverse complement strand
TTCAAGGTTAAGCTCTAAATAGATTAACAACCATGAACAATGCTGACTAAAACCACTATAGAAGTATTTTTTCCTTCTTTTTCTGTTTTACCCGTCATCTTAGCAAAATATGTGGTCTGTAGTTATTTTCAATGTCAGTGTGGTTTTTGTGGGATAAACTGTTTTATTGTATCCTAAAAGGGTTTGTTGCTAAAGCAAATAACAACAAAAAAAGGTTTAAAAATTGCTATGCAAATATGTGGATTTGATTTTATCGGTGTGGGTATTAGGAATCCCTCCAGTCTCAGCTTAAAGCCAAACTATATGTTACAGCATTGAACTGAATCGCTGAGAAAGAGAATGGTTGCATCCCTCCTGTGTACCAGTATGTTTTTAATTATTAAAAAAAACCTTTTCATTTGTTTGCTACAGCACAACTGAGCATACATTGTGTGTATTTTATTGAGTGTAAATGGATTTTACTGATGATTGTTTGTCCCTTCTTTGAGTTCCACCAGCATAGGAAGTGTCTATTAGAAAAGGAAAGTAATTTTGATTTAATTTAATATGATTCAATTCAATTCAAATTGACTCAATTCGATTCAACTCAACTCGATTTGATTTGATTTGATTTAAATTTACTTTGATCTGATTTGAAGTGATTTGATTGACTTATTGTTTGTAATAAACACATCATTTAAAACTGGAAAAAACACTTTAACCCGAAAGTAAAGGTTTAAACAAATGTATTAAGTATTAGATTGTCTATTTTAATATATTAGTGAGCAACACATACATAGAATATTAAGGTAAAGCAGCCTACTTAATATTGAAGTAGTGTTTTTAATATTAAAATAATTTGTTTAAGTCCTCTTGTTGAATTATGACTACAAATGTGGTAACTTCATTAGTTTATTTTATTTTTTATCTCATTTATTGAAAACATTGAATTTATATTTTTCAAAACAGTGTCATGTATCATTAATAATTATATTAAGCAACTATATTACTAGATTTTGGAACTGAATTCAGTCAAAAATGCAGCAAACAAACACGAAAAAAGATACAACAGATAATAAAACAATTTTATACAAAATATATTTATTTAAAAACTTTATATGGAGCTTAAAAATGTTCAAAAAGTCTGATATCTAATTTAAAGGAACAAGAACCTTTTTTTAAGAGTTCAGAAGTTGGGATATGCTTCCATCTAGCGGCAGTCATGCGCAGTACTGCCATGTGCTTGGTGACGTCACACAATAACAGGAAGTAAAAGACAAACACGCCGCTGGAGTTTTGCTACATTCTCGGTGTGTGGATGATAAATGTGGCATTTTAATGACCGAAACCTAAAAAAGAAAGTCTCAAAATTAGAAATGTGGTCGACTTTTAGCTTTTCTTATCTTTATGTTTTCTAGACTCCCTCTTTGTTCATATGTGAGCTTTTAAGGAGGCTCAATCAATGGAGAAATACACGCAGCTGAGGGTCGTCGGGGAAGGCTCCTTCGGTCGGGCTGTATTAGTCCAGAGTAAAAACTCTGAGGAAAAATATGTAATCAAGGATATCCAGCTGCCAAAGGTGAGTACATATAAATATGGATGTGTGGCCTGATTGTAAAAAGACTCCCTCCATGTGGGGGGAAAACAGTAACTTATAACTGAAGATAAATGTTCAAAATTACATTAAAATATGAATAGATTCAGACTTTTACATTTTATTCTGCCTCCATGAATTAATTTAGTTGTTTTCTGTTTTCTTTTTTTTTTCAGAAAGAGTCAAAATTGCAGGATTCAAGAAAAGAAGCCATTCTCCTCTCAAGAATGAAACATCCTAACATCGTGGCCTTCAGGGAGTCATTTGAGTGTAATAATCTACACTTTCATACTTTTAAATTGACTTGGGTTGCAGACTTAAAATGTGATTATTCTTCAGTGAACGACCTCCTGTGTATTGTTATGGAATACTGCAGTGGAGGAGATCTTCTCCAGAGGATTCAGCAACAGAAAACTACCAACTTCTGCACTGAAAATGTAAGTATGTAACACAAAAATATATATATTTGATCTCCTATAATGAACTCTGAGTATTTCCCAGATACTGAGATGGTTTGCTCAGATGTGTGCCGGTGCTCAGCATATTCATGACAAGAGAGTTCTGCACAGAGACCTAAAGTCCAAGGTACTGTGCTGTCTCATGCATTGTGAGTTATACAGTAACTACTAATAGTTTGATCTGTAAATGCAACTCAATTTATGATTTTAATCGTGTATGAGTGTTGATCTAATTATCTTAATTTAAAAAATGACCTCTTCATCTCTTCTGCACAATATTCAAAGACTTCAACTTAATTTTTGCTCTTTTTTGTTTCTGTCCAGAACATTTTTTTGGCAGGCGACGGCTCCATCAAGCTCGGGGACTTTGGTTCTGCTTGTGTCCTGAACAGGTGAGATTGTGTCATTTGAAACCGATGCCAAATTCTTGCTTTTTTTCCCCCTGTCTTTAAACTGTAAATTTGCTGCAGCTCAAAGGCGTACGCTCATGCATATGTTGGGACACCGTTTTATGTGGCACCAGAAATCTGGGACAACAAGCCGTACAACAATAAGAGGTGTGTGGTACAAAATCATTTTCAGATTTTGAGGGGATGAAAATAATAAATGTAGTAAGAAGATATCACTGAAGCAGAAGAATAAAGACTGTACAAGCATTGACCATCTTTACATGGCTTAAATTATTACAGGTATTGTTTACAGAGGTGAGACTTACAAGGACAAGACCAAAAATGGAGTACTACAGATGCTGAATGTAGAAATGATTAACTAAATGCCAAAAATCAGTCTGGAAACAATTAAATGCCTCAAAACTTTACACAAAAAAAAAAGTTATGTTTATTGCGCAGTCAGATTGAGATATTTTTCTGTTAAAAACATAAACAATATCTTTTAGCTCTTCCCCTTTGCTACAGTGGATTTTTCTAAGTTGAAATGAGTTCATCTTAATGCAACAAGGAAGTCAAACCCAAAGTGGAATTTGTTTAAAAGATAAGATAAGATAAGACTTTATTGTCCCTGTCCGTATGTACATAAAGATTACAAACAGTCTGCATAAAAGCACAAAAAATATGTACCAAATGCAAACATGTCACTTTGAAGAAAAATAGATCCAATAACGTCTTCACTTTCCTCGTCTGAGCCGCCATCTGACTCAAAACTGTACGTCTGGAAAGCTCCAATGCATTTCTATTTATTTATTTAATGCTACGCTAATGTTAGCTTGGGCTTGTGAGGTGCTATAACGTAGTGAGAGCGTGTAAACAAAGGAATGATGGGAAATTAGCAAAGCTAACTTCCGAGCCAATAGTCCTGTCCAGAACCCAGAAGGGAATTTTGAATTAGTTCCTGCATCTCTGCAGAAAATATATCTTAAAAAACTGACAGAGACTTTTTGATTTTGGCTAAAAGCTGCATAATCTTAATTAAAATACACAAGCAACAGCTTTACAGTAGAAAAAATATAGTTGGAGTGGGACTTTAGGAAAATAAAAGTTGTTTGAAAATGAGGAGGTAAGAAAAATATACTGTAGAAGTTAAAAAGAATAAATAGATAAATATATACAAATACTCATATATTCACCTATACATTGGTATGTATAGAATGTAATCAGGAAATCCAGGAGTTATTGCCTTCGGGAAAAACCTGTTTTTAAATCTGTTATGCGTGATTTCCTGTGATTTGAACTACTATTATGGGATGCAGTGACTATAAAGAGTGAATATAAAGATTCAATTCATTTCATAATGATACAAAAACTTAGTATTGGTTCATCTTGAACAATCCGGTTCTTTGACCTAACATCTTTAGCCCAAACTTCAATCAGTGTGACTCAGAGATAAATACCTGGTGCTGAACAGCGCAGGTGAAGTTTTCCAGATTACTTGTATTTCTAATAGTCAACTTCAATATTTTTGGTCTATAAAAACTGACTTTTTCATTTTGCTCACACAGCAGCTGCATTATTTAATCCATATAATCCATTCTGTTACACTATTGATTAACTGTTCACACTTTTAACTTCGACAAAGAAAAAAATATTGTTCAGTATAATATTTTGTTCGGTTGTTCTTGAACCTGATGAAGTCTGATTTGAATCAATAACCTTCTGTATGTTTTTCAGTGACGTGTGGTCGCTGGGCTGCGTCCTTTACGAGCTTTGCACTCTGCAACACCCGGTACTTCCCCTCCTTCGTTCACACTGTGCACCACAAGCTTGAATGTGGGCTTCTCTCCAGAAGTTAGCCATGTATTGTTTTGCTTAATCATGTTGGAGCACAGTAACCGTCAATTAAAGGAGGCCCAGTATCTTCAGCTGAATTTAAATACCTGCGGTGTGATTTTGGGAGCTCTGATGGTTTGGTTTTATCTCTGTGTTCCAGTTCCAGGCCTCTAGCTGGAAAAGCCTCATTTTGAAGGTGTGTCGGGGGGCCTACCCACCCCTCCCCAGGCACTTGCCGTACGAGCTGATGCATTTGATCAAACAAATGTTTAAGACCAACCCAAAAGATCGGCCGTCTGTGCAGACCATCCTGACTTCTCATCGGGTTTCCAAACTGCTTCGCTCACACCTGCCCTCACAGGTGAAAAACACAAGCTTCTGGAGTTAACTTTGTCTCACTAAAAAAACTCTATTTAGAAATCAAGACCATTATTAGTCCAATCCAAAGTTTTTTCTCCAAACACACACAGATTTCTTGAAAGTCTGTATTAAAAGCTTCCTCTACTTGTTGGTTCAGATGGAGATGTTTAAGTTTTTGCTTCAAATGTTTTTCAGGCTTTAGAAAAAGTTAAAGATGGCCGACGTCCTGGTAGATGGAACAGGGAAGAGGGGGCGAAAATGGCTCAATTTCTGGGAGACAAGAGCTTACAAGAAACATCCACATTTGGAGGTGGAGCTAACTCACTAATATAAATTAAATTGTTATAAAAATAATAGAAATGAATGCAGAATTTCTCATTAACTTAATACAGCAGCTGTTGAGTTCCCCAAAACCAGCGTTGAAAGCGAAAAACCTGGTCCAAGAAGACAGTGGACGACTGATCCACCGGACAGCGTGCTGCAGGCGATGGCCAACGCCAGCCTCCTTTCGTCAGACAGCATGGCGTCATCTACTTCAATACACGGAAGTATGACAGCTGTGGCATTTATATTTCCTGAAATTATTAAAGAAAAGCTTTTTTAGAGTGAAGCTGGTTACAAGAATACCAACTTCCTGTTTTTGCAGGTGAGTCAGAGGACAGACGGCGGAGGAGACTGTGGGACAAGGATCCTCCCCAAAAGCTTCTGAGTATTTTGGAGAAAGCTCAGCTGAACAAAGCTTTCAGCACATATTTAATAAACATAACAGGTTTGTTGTGTTTTTCTTCTGTCAATTGAAGGAGAAAGTACTCACTACCCATTTAAAAAGAAGTCAGAGCATAATAAACCAAAAAATTATCTAATTAAAACCATAAAAAATAACAAGTTAGTTCTCAGTATTTATTCAAATCAAAAAATGCAAACATCTTTATATAGCATAAATAATGTAGTCATTTTGATGTCTTTTCAACTACATTTTTAATTTTTTATTGGGTTCAGTTGTTAACAAAAATCTTTTTTAAATAATCACAGGAATTAATGCAAGTTATCCAAGTCCTGTAAATGAGAAAACAGTTATAACTTATATCCTAAACCCTTAATAAATGTAATTTATTTCTATTTTTTTAGTCTTGACAAACAGTAAATTTACTCTAAATGTACACTGCCACACTTCTACACGACCTAAAAGGACTAAATCATATTCCATAATTTGATTTTAGGCAACGATCCTCTGATGGGACCCCTCTCCCAGCCACAGGGCGATGAAAGTGATGGTCCTGAACCAGAGGTAGCTGTAGATGAGGACAGACTGCAGCCACGCTCTGATGATGAAGACACGTAAGAAACGTTTCCACATATTATTACATGTACAAGTAAGTTCATCCTATAAAAAAGACCAGAAAGGCAGCAACTATTTAGGTGCTGCATCTTAAATATTTATTTTTATAAAAAAATCTTCTAAAAAAAGAATTATTAGTAGCATCTAGAACCATCTTTTGGGTTATATATATGTTTATGAATGGTTATTTTTTTACAAACTGCTACATTATTTTAGTTTGAAGATTATGCTTTTGCTGGGTTTATCTAAGCTAAAATCCACTTTGGTTCTCTACATATTTTTTTTATTTTTAAACCCACTCCAATCATATTTTGAGCAACTTTAAAAGTGTTCCAAGTGGTAGTTTGATTATAATTATGCCTTTTAAACCCAAATTAGGATATTTTTCTAGGACATTTTTTGCAGAGTAACAATAGTTCATTAGAAATGTTCCTCTTCAGGTCATAATTCACAATGATTTGAATAATTAAATACCCTTAAATACAATTTTAAGTTTAATTTCATTCATATTAGTTCCCTGTCATCAGAAAAATGCCAAAAAACACAAGTTAAAAACACAAATTTAATTGAAAATTGTTGGATTTTATTTTGAAATATAATACTTTTCTTTGGATTATATTCTGAAATTTTACAGTTTTTGTTGCTTTATATTGAATGGGAATAGAACATTTTTATAGTAAATCATAGTTTTACAAAAAGGTATTAACATAATATAATCTTTCAGATTATTCTGAAAGTCTAAAAATATAAATGACGGTTTATTTTGAAATGGTGTTACACGGAGCCCCCTGTAGTTCCCGCCCAAAAATAAATGAACAAATAGTAATAACAAAAATAATACAAGTATTTTTTAAAGAAGTGCAAATAATAAAATAAATCACCTAAAATAAATAAATAAATAAATTAAATTAAAAAAAATAAATTACTTGCCGCGTTGTTTGACCCGGAAGTGACGTATACAAATATTGACATCAACTATGGCGAAATCTCTACATTTCTGGACCGATGAGGAGACGGAATACATGCTGGGTCAACTGAAAGAGATGAACATTTTGAAGTACATGGACGGTCGCAAAACGCGCAACGGCGTCTTGTTCCGAAAAGTGGCCGACCAGCTGGAAGACGCCGGATTTAAACGGACCCCGGAGCAGATCCGAGTCCGCTGGAAGCACCTGAAGCAGGCCTACTACAGCGCCAAGAAGAAAGGCGACACCGACGACAACGGGCCGGCGAACTGCCCCTACTTCAACACGATGGAGGACCTTCTGGGAAGCCGACCGCGTCCCGAACCCGCCGAGGACGGCGTAGATATCGGGTTTACCCCTCCGGTTTCAGGTGAGCTCCTCTGGCTCCTTTTCTTTAATTGCTCCGATTTAAATGGTCTTTTTAACATGTTTTTTTTAATCTCCTGATGGTGGACATTTATTAAGAAAATTAAGATTAAAACTGTATTTCTGGGTATTTCTTTATTCAAATAGTTTTGAATCAGCAGCAGATTAAAAAAAAATGTTAAAAAAAAAAGAAAAATATTGTAGCTGTGACGTAGAGGCTACAGTCGGTGGGCCACATGCTCTGCTCCATTCTGATGCATCCACTTACAGGCTAATCGCTCCATGTACGTCTTCGTTTTTTTTTCATCCGACCTGGCATCTGGTTCCAAACTGTACAGCTCTAATGTTTTTTTCCATTGATAACGTCAGTATGTGTACCCAATCCGTTACGGCTGCCCAATCGGTCCCCTCATGTGCGAAAATGTGTATATTAAACAATTTTATCGTGTTTTTCTTTGCATGTGAACAATAATAACATTGGAAAATGTTTATTGCTACAAATGTTTTCATCTTCCGTTTTATTTTTATTTTCATTATTTATAAAAAAATATATATATGAATTACAGGAGCAAATTTAATAAGATTGCTGAACTGTCGCAATGTTGACCACAAAGAGGAAGTGGCGTAATGTTTTAGCATGCAGGACCAATGGGGTAGCTGTTACAGATCAGGTAGCAACAGTTAGCTTGGGGTTGTGAGAGGCTGTAAGCTAATGGGAGAAAGTGTTGACAAAGGGATGATGGGAAATTAGGGCAGGATTGCTTCGTGCCACTAGTCCCGCCCACGATTCAGAGGTGAGATTCGGATGAACTACTGCTGTAAACACTTTTTTTTTTTTTTTTGAAAATGGCAAAATCTTAATTAAAGAACTACTGGAAATGCTTTAAAACTCGAAACTCTGTGGCCTTAAAAGACACATCTTTTATTTTTGAGCAAGTTTCTTGGTTCTGTTATCGAATGAAAAACAATGCTACATTTCACATTAATCCCGTTACCATATGATTAAATCGCTGTGATTTATTTTGTTCTGCAGCAGCTGCACCCAAAATCACATTATCTGGGAGGAGGAGGCGCCAAGGGTCGGATCTGGAGCAGCTCTTTCAAAGGATGCAGCAGATGCAGAACACCTGGATGGAGTACATCCAGCAGAGCCAGGAGCGCGAGGAGCGGCTGGTGAACAGCATCCTCCAAAGCAATGCAAGCGTGGTGTCCGCTCTGGTGGAAACCATTCACAGCTTGCGGCCGTCACCGGACACGTCACAAATGCCAAACCAGGAGGACAACATGCGATATGGAGAACCACTAGCAGAGGATATTAAACAGGAGGTCATTGATTGATTTTTATTTTTTTAAAGACTTTTTATTTATTTTTTACAATATTGTGAATAAAAAACAAAACACATGTTTTTTGTGTTTATTCATTACTTAAAAAATGTTCAAACCCTGACTTGTGCAGAGGAAAGTTAGTTCTCAAATACTCTGTTAAAGTAAGTCTGACTTTCTGGCCATCGAAGCGCTCCGATTCGCCGCACGGGCAAACGTCTGGCTGTAGCATCCGGCGCTCCATCACCGCCGCTTCCTCCGTCCACGTGGGGCTGAAGCCCTCCTCCTCGACTTCGCAGAAGTTGTGCAGTGCGCAACAAGTGGCGATGACGTGGGGTATAAACGTGTAGTGGAAATCGCACTTCCTCAGCAGCACTCTCCAGCGGGACTTCAGCTTCCCAAACGCCGTGTCCACTGTAGTCCTGGCAGATCTCACGTAGGCGTTAAAGGATTCCTGCTCCGCGGTTAAATGTGGGGACGGAGCGTATTCTGTAATGAGCCAGTCCAGAAGAGGATACGCTGGGTCGCCTAGAAGGAAAAGGTTGATGGAAGTTCCACTGATTTCTTTGGGTTCCTTCAAAAAAAGAAAACAAAAAATGTTAAAATGCTAAAGAGCACGTGGTTATGGCAGGGACATGCTCCACCTGCCATCCTAAGACTTTAATAGATCTCCTCTCTTCCCATTTAACAGTATTTCACATTAGCCATTTATTTAGTGTTCTGATCTGACAAAGTCACACTGAAAAGACAAAGTGAAGCAGTACTATCGCTGCCTCACTGTAGAGGGCGCTCATGAGCTCACATTTGTTCTTCCATGGTTGCTAATAGCCTTCAATAGTTGTCGGAGCCCCCTGACATTCTAAAAAAAAATCTAAATTATTTCCTTAAATGAATAATTTGAGGCCACGAATTTATATTTTGAGCACACAAGTTAGCATTTTGTAACTGACTATAGTTTAGTATTTTTATGCACGCAAATTAGTATTGTGTGGCTACAAATCAGAATTGTATTCACATTTTTTAGACACAAATTAGCTTTTTATTAGTGTTTTGTGTGTGCACAAATAATTGTTTCAGGATCATCAATTCCTACTACTGAATTGTGGCTACAAAATACACATTTGTGTGTACAAATGCTAAGTTGTGCTCAGGTGTGCTAACAAAGGGATAATTTGTGGCCACAAAATACTTAGTGGTGTGCACAAAATGCTAATTTGTGGCCAGAAGATGCTAGTAAAATGTTGACTTGTGCCCTCAAAATACTATACGGTTTACACAAAATGCTAATTTGGGCCACAAAATACTGATTGGTGCACACAAGATGCTAATAAAGGGCTAATTTGTGCCCAGAAAATGCTATATGGTGTGCACAAATTGCTGATTTGGACCGACGACATACTATATGGTGTGCACAAAATGCTAATTTTTCATCACAAAATACTGATTTGTGTGGACAAGATGCTAATAAAATGCCAATCTGTGGCCATGGAGTGCTCAAAATGCAGATTTTTTGGGCACAAAATGCTAAGTTGTGCCCTTAAATTATTAACTTAAGAGAAATCTTTTTTTTTTTTAATGTCATGTCTATGCTCCATATTTTGTCTTGCTCTGACTGGCTGGAAAAATTGTGGTTGTAATACATAATATTAGGTTTCAAAGTTAAACTTTAGATTCTTCTTTTGGCCAATAGGAACCTGCTATGCTTATAAAAAAGAATCCTTATGTGTGGCACTTTGTCAAAAAAGTACAGATGACATTCCTGCTCCTCTGTAGAAAGAAAGAGCCTACCTGTGGCAGCAGGTGTGCTTGGCTGTACAGAGCTGACTGTCTGAGGATGTCTGCATCAGCGGTACTTCCGGGCATCTGGCAGTTGATGTTCCAAAACCTGGAAATGGTCAGAAACGATGTAAACAGTTGAGGTGGTGAGTGGGCAGGAGGATGTGGTCAGGAAACCAGCTAAAAGCTCTCAGATGTTTTGGGGGTTTGGAGCGTCGGCTGCACTCTAGCGCTGGACTTGGTGGAAAAAGGTCAGAGGAGTTTATTTAAAGTCTGATAATCCTTTGATCGCTTTTAATTATGATTATGCCGTTTTAGCCAAGAAAAAAGTCATTTTCTAGGATATAGTTTCTGCAGAATAGTTGAGGGTGGGACTGTTTTCTTGAAGCAATCCCACCCCCATTCCCATCACAGTTGCTGAAAGCTCTGAGCATGAAGCTTGCGGCCTGGACAGTGTATTTTCTACGTCTTTTTCAAACAATTTTTTACGTCTGTTCCTAATTCATAACAATTTAAGCAAAAAAAGTACTGAGAAATTTCGTTCAAAGCTTATTTTTCTTCAAATAACATCATTTTCATTGGAGTGGAGCTCTAAAAAGTTGTGCTTTTACTTGTGTTTGTCATAGAGTGCTCGGGGATTTATTCAGTAAACAGGTTGATGAGGGTTCAAATCCCAGATTTTATAGTTTTTGTGTCCTTGGATAAAATAATTAGTCCAGTTTCTCTCCACTTTACTAAAATCTTTAAGTTGTTTTGGACTTAAATGAATTTGTGTTTTTCTGCGACTATATTTTTGTTGTGTTTTTAAGTCTAATTTTTAAAGGACTTTCGGTTTTGCTCACGTGACTTGAGTGCCACACATAAACGCTCACCGGCACGTGTCATCTGTCACAGCCTGCAGGACATAAGAAGGCCACCCTTTGCGATTCACAAAGTGTTTGAATCCGTCACTGGGCGGTAGAACAGGGATATGGGTCCGGTGGATGCATCCCACCACCTGAGGGATGCAGAACTTCTCCTCAAACCTGCGCGTAATGGCGCGCGCCTGCTCCGCCGAGGGCGCTTTGATGAGCTGGTTGATCACAGAGGAGACCATCCCCTTGCAGAAGGAGTACACAAACTTTTTCACGGTGGTCTTGTGCACGCCGAACTTGTTCGCAATGACTTTGTATTCGGCGCAGCCCGCCAGCTTGTACAGAACAATAGCGACCCGCATCTGCAGCGGAATCGGCGCTCGAACCGTCACGTCCTGGGGGCGCAGCACCTCCTCCATCAGCGCGCACAGCTTGTCGAAGGAGCCGCGCGTCATCCGGAAATGCTCCCTCCACTCCACGTCAGAGAACTCCTTCAGAACCACGCGGTCCCACCAGTCTTTGCTCCGGACCCGCATCCAGCACTTGCGGGGCACCCTGGGCAGCAGGGAGGGCCCGAGCTGGAGCAGCGCGGAGAAGGCGCTGTTGGCGCACTGCTGCACCATGAGGCGGTGCCGCCGGCCCGCGCTCAGAACCAGAACCAGCAGCGACAGCGTGTTCCGCAGCTGCAGGCAGATCAGCGCGTACAGCACGTGCGTGATGTACAGAACCGCAAACCGGTCCAGCTCGTCGCTCGCCATCGTCCCGCTAGCCGAGAGCTACGATTGTTTTGGTTTGTGACGTCACAAACCGGAAAAAAGCAGCAGACCAAATCTTTTTCATTAATTATTTTTTTTATTAATTTTTTTTATCAAATCTTTTTCATTAATTATTTTTTTTTATTATTTTTTTTATCAAACACTAAAAATGTTAACACAAGAATAATAAAGATAAATATAATGCTGATCGAACCAATTTTCTTTTATTATTATTATTATTAGGTTTATTGTTTTTATTTTACTTTTTTATTATTATTTTTATTGAACAGTACAAATGTCAGCATAGGAACAAATAGACATAAATATAATGCAGACCATACCTACTTTCTTTTTTATTGTTTATTAAAAAATATATTTTCATTTCAATATTTTATTGAACACAACAGGAAGATATAATGCAGACCAAACATTTTTTCTTTTTCCTTTTTTAATTATTATTTTAATTATTTAAATTTCAATGTGTTCATGGAATTTTACAAATGTTAACATGGTAACATATACTCATAAATATATTTCAGACTAAACCTATTTTATTTATTTTTTTCATTTATTGTTTTTGTTTTCCTTAAATTATTAGTTTTATTTTTTCATTGTTTTTATTTCAAAGTTTTTTATTGGACACTAAAAATATTTTTAACACAGGAACATAGATATAATTCTGACTTTTTTTCTTTTATTGAATTTATTACATTTTCTAATTTGTTTTTTGATTTTATTGTTTTTTCCCGTTTATATTATTCTTTTTCATTTTAATTAACCAACTTTAGTTAATTATTACACAAATCATTGAACCAAATATGACACAAGTGTGTTTGGCTGTTTGTTTTCTATTTTCTAATCAAAGCATTTCATTATTTCTGTAATGAGTTTAAAATAATAATTGTGTTTTTTTGTTCTGTATTTTTCACAATCTATGCATGGAATAAACCAGTTAATCAATCAATTCGACACTACAACTGTTAACATAGGAACAAATACATAACTATAATGCAGACCAAACCTAAAGCACAAAGAAAATATGCAAAAATGTTAATAAAAACATTAAAAACTCACAGGTTTTTTAATTAGCCAAAATAAAATAACACATTTTCTAGGTCATAGTTTCATGAAGCGGAGGAAGATGGATGGATGGATGGACAACTGCGTTGTGAACTGTTGGGAATGGAGTGATCCTGCCCCCACTTCCTGTCATCCGTCTGTTAACATGCTCTCTCGCTAGCTTACAGTCCCTCACAGCCCCAACCTAACCTCACCAGTGCAACAAAAATTTGACTAATATTGGAAAACAAATACATTAATTTATCTACTTGCCGACAAATAAACTCATTCAAATGAAGCAGAGCAGAGAGTTTAAATGTAGCGTCTACTTCACATCTTCTAACAGCATTTTTTCATTTGCTCCAGATTAATATGCATTGATAAAAATATACTCAAATGCAATTTTTAACTTAATTTTCTTATTATATGTCTTCCATTATCAGAAAATTCCCACAAGAACATCCAAAACACATTTTTCATTGGAGTAGGAATACTTGCCTAAAATAAACGTATAAAACCTGACATTTCCATAGTGGTAAAACAACTAAAGTTTCTCCTCTAATCTCAATTTACTTTGCATTTGACAGTTAGACTCGATAAGCATCAGGTAAACGCCCCAGAGCAAAGCTGTTATCAAATCTATCCCAATCTCGATGACAAAGTGAAAGGAGTTGGATGGGAAAGGTAGAAGAAAACGTGCACTAGAAGCCTGTACTCAAAGCCAGCTGTGGATTTGTTACAAAATAATATTAGGTGCCAAAAAAAATAATACCTGCCACGAGTGGCAAAACAGGAAAAGTTGGATTTATGTTAGTTTTCAACGTATATGTTTGGAGTTGGATTTGATTTGAATTGCCTGGTGAAAGTCAAATGTTAATAACTCCTTAAAATCTTTTCACATGAGTTTTTTTCCACAATTTTGACTGATTTTTTTTAACTGTTTCTACCTAAGAATTATTCATAGTTCTACTTTTGGAAAAGAAGCTTTTACTGTAAAGAGATTTAATGATGTGAGTTAACAACATTTTGTTTTTCACAGTGATTTCACCCGTAAATAAGTTAAATTAAAACAATATTACTGCTATTCAGTTTTAACTTTTTCAAATTCTTCACAAGAAAAGTTGTGATTTAATATTGGTGGGAAGACAATAAAATAAAAGCAGCTTCCAGATTTCCTAAAAAAACTGCTGCCTATTGAAGCAGAACAGCAACCACTGAAGAATATTCCTGTTTATATTTAGTTTTGGACAAATTTCTGATTGCCTCATCAAGATGTCGCTGAGCCAAACTGTGCGTTAAGACGTGCTGTGACCTGCAGCAGACTGAAGTCTCTCTGAAATCTCAGTTATTGGTGCATTAGAATGTTTTTTGCTGTTTTCCCATCATTTGTGCCGCTTCAATATTTCAAAACCTGCACTAAGCTACTCCTGCTGTATGTTTTGGATCATTTGTTTGCCTCATTTAGCTGCAAAGGTTATTTTTTCCTTTTTATCTCAGCAGCTGCTCCTCTCCTGCCTGTGACACTGAAAAGCCTTTTCATTTCCTTTCTACCACACAACTTTAATCTGTTTGACATTTATTCAGAAAAAATGACAAACTTTTCCCTACACCCCTTCATGACGTCTTCCTCAGCTTTTGTTTTTTTTTTATGTAATATAATCAATATCAGTTGGACTCGTATGTTTATGTAAGCTGATTGTGCAAATATATGGAAGCACATTGCAGCCAAAAAAAGAATAACGAGTGATCTTCCTTCTTTTTTTATGTGTATTTAGGAAAAAAGTTGTTCTTTGCTCTAATTTTTTTGGTGTATTTTTTTTAATGGGGATTCTTTGTTTTAAATTTTTCGTGTATTTGAAAAAAATGTCATTTTGTTTTTTTAATGTATTTTAAAAAATGATCCTCATTATACTCTTTCATATATAAAAAAAATGTCAAAAAAATCTTCATTGTACATTTTTCATGTATTTTAAAAAAAGCAAGTGATCCTCATTCTAATTTTTCGTGAATTTAAAAAGTGTGATTTATTTTTTCATGTAATTTTAAAAAACAGTGTGATCTTCGTTCAAGTTTTTTTGAGTATTAAAAAAGAGATGGGCAATTTATTTAAAGTTTTACGGGCAAAAAAAAACAAGGGACCTTTGTTCTAATTTTTTATTTATTGAAAAAAATGAAGATTTTCCTTTTCATTTTTACGTGTATTCAATAAAAAAAAACAGGTGACCGTTCTAAATTCTTTGTATATAAATATATGGGTAAAATCTTTTTTGGGGGAAATATTAAATATGAATCATTATGAACTGTTTATTTTGTTTGTGGTGATGCAGAAGACGAGTTACATCCAGGGTTTGCCTCGATGTTGCATGTGAAGCTGCTGGAGGAGGCAGGCACCGTCAAAAAAGGACACAGAAACATCCCAGATAAACTGTAGGAATTTCTCAGTAACTCACTATATAATCTCAAAAACATCACAAGTACTCATTGTTGTTAAAACAAACTTTACAAACATCCCCAAAATAATTAATCTTTGTCTTAAAGTGAACCAGCATGTTTGAGACGCGTCCTTATCTTCTCGCTTTAGGACTACAAATGTTCATGAAAAAATTTGACCAAAAAGACAAAAATGTAAAAAAAAAAATAAAGTTAAAAACAAAAAATATATATTTTTTAAAATAGATAAAAGGATCAAAAAGTTAGAAAAAAAATCCTGGAAAACAAAGTTTTTTTTCAAATATCTCAAAAATCAGAGATAAACCACAAAGTTGCCACAACACAAGCGTCCTGGTCACCCATGGGTTTCACTGCTCTGTACGACTTTCTTTAACTCTGTGATGTATGTGGATAACGTGAATAGGAAAAACTGGCGATATTGTGACACACACAAAACAAATGGATTCAGATCATTGGGACTTTTCAACTTTTATTTACAGCTCATCGGATAGTTTTCTTGAGTAGATGTAATTCGTGTTAAAAATATTTGCGTTTTTTCTTTGTGTTAAATTGAATGTAATACACTTAAACAGAAATGGATTAAAGACATTTTCTATTCCCTATAGGGACTTTGAGGAGGAGTCTCCGTGTGATTGGATGGAAGAAGTGGAGAAGATGTTTTCAGAACACTAAAGCCTTCTTTGCCATTATAAAAACATCTACACTTGTAGAATTTTCTGACACTTTGCTTGTGCTAAAAGAATTTCCTTCCATGTTTAAGGAGCTGTTGTGTCATTTGTACCAAGATGTTTGAATCTTGATTAAACTTTGTTTTATAAAAAGACGTATATGTTCTGACTCAACCGGAGTCTTCAGAGCTTTTCTTGTTGTGACCACACTCCAGACTCTAGAAAAATTGTGGGTTTCCTATTTGTGTTGTTTGTGCACCACTAGGTGGAGTTGCACCCTGTAGATTGAAGGGTAGTGGGGGGGAAGCTATCATTTATAGACTCACCGAATCTAAACATGAGACATGTTGACAGATGAATACACGGGTGTTCGTCCCGCTCACATGTGGATTTGCTGCCTTCCCAGTTCTCGGCTCCATTGTGTTCATGCAGAACCTGTTAGTGCCTTTGTTTTGTCTAATTAAAAGCTTGACATTAAGGAGTCAAACAAAAGCACGTTAGGCAATCCCAAGCCTCGCCCAGGACTTTTTTTGGACTGAGCGGGATGTGGTTCCTGCAGACTGCCATAATGCTGCTGATTCACCAACAGTCGCATCAGGGATGGATTAGCCTTGTTGTCTGAAAGTGGGCAGACAGTGGAGCTCCACACCACAAGCGTCTATCAGTCCTGGATGTGTTTCACTGAGGAAGCCCAGAGCTGCAGCTCAGCTCTTATCTTAAGGCGACAATGATAATGCCTGTTGTCCTGCGTTCTTTCTTGAAATAATATTTCATTTCCCTTCGTATCCCCGCAGAAGTCCGTGTTTCATGAAGATACAGGAAAAGCTATTGCTAAGTAAAACTATCGTCACATTCTGCGTCCTGCAGATAGAGTTTATTCGTCTCAAGCTAGCATTTAATGATACACATTTTTAGCTTTTTCTTGGCCAAAAATTTCAAAACACATCTTAGGTCGCGGGCCGAACATGATAAATATTTATTGAACACTCTAAAACTACATTTTTAAACCTTTAAAAAAGTAAAATTTTGACATAACTATAAATAAAAACAGGTAGGAATAATACTCCAGAATAAATCAACTTAAACCTTAAACAACTTTCAATATTTTACGCTCTCTAAAAATATATTTTGTTAAAATTATACATGTTAGAAATAAGTACAAGAAAACATCAGTCCATTAATAACAATAAAATAAAATGATCTATAATGACCTGGAGGGCCTTGACTTTGGCATGTGATCTAACAGGTTCACCATTGTGTAGATCATTTTAGTTTTGTAAAGGGAAATAAAAAAATATATTATTCTCAAAAACATGCAAACTGAACCATTATTGGGTTAAAAAAAGCTTATTAGTGAGCACACAGATCCAGATTTGTGTTGTTTTTGTGTTTTTTTAAAACTTTTTTCTCTTTTTAACTCCACTTTCTCCATTTTTTTTGTCGAAACCATAACTGTGAATTTGGTTCTTGTGTTTAATTGTAAAGTCACACCCTGATAGCTTTCCATCTGTTCTCAAAGTGCTCTTTTAATCTGTCTATCATCATAAAAAATGCTTTATCTTTAATTACTTCATTTTTCACCATCTGTCTGATTACATTGGTGCCAGTTTGTGACTCATTTAATCTTTTTTATCCGCTAAAAATGTGATTTAGAAATACAGTTGGTGAGGCCCGCAGTACACATGCTTTAAGGTAGGGGGCGGTGGTGAGCCCAGAGAATGTGACACCGCTGCTAAAGAATAATAGAGTGAGTGTAAGTCCAGCCATCATTGTTTAGATTCATTTTCTAAATGGAGGATTATGTATCTAAACTCAAGAATTTGTAGAGAAACGTCACTGGCAGTGATCTTCAATGAGACAGAGAGACTTTGAAAACTGAAGAAAGAAAAGGAAGACTTCTAAAAACAGGTTCTTCATGTGTTTGTTCAGAAGAAGCAGCACACAGACTTCATTCATAAGTAAAAGTAAGTCAATAATAACAAAATTGGTGAATTTATTTTAAATGCTAACAAAAGAAAAATGTTGAAATGAAATTTTAAACAACACAGTTTAACTGCTGTCAATCAAATGGTGAATAAGCCGCTCTGTAGGGTTCATATGTTTATAAATCTGATTTATGACTTCAGTGCCTCACCAAACGGCACTTTTTCATCTGCTCCTGATTCACAACTATTGGAACAAAAAAATACTCAGAATTGCATGCTTAAAACAAGAGGTAAACTTTTCTTTTTTTCCTGCAGAAATGATTAATGGGTAGAGCCATGAAGTGACACATCCATTCATATTGAAAATGATTTACAATCTAGTAGAAGATTTTTTTTTCTTTGCATTTAAGGACTTTTTTGTGATTTGATCAGAAAACTAAAAACAAAGTTGAGACAAACAGGAAAATCAGTAATGGTGAAGAAGGAGGTGAAAAGAGATGTTGTGATTCATTTTTATTTACATGTTTATGACGTGGGTTGTGCTTGTAACGTTTAATGGGTTCTGCCAACCAACACCAGTACCAAGGCAACCCAAACCAACCCATCCCATTGTAAATTTGGAGACCTCAACCTATAATTTAGCTCCAACCACACCTGTAAGGGAAGAATTCCAGCTGGCGTTAGTGGTCTGGGTCACTCCACTCACACAGTCAGAGACTTCCAGACCCGTTGCACCAAGGGTGGAGCCCAGGGGAAGAAATGTGTCACCTCAGAACCATAGGACATGAAGCAGGTAGGAAGGTCACGTTACCACCCTTGTAGTCATCTCCTGGGGCTACCTAAGGGAGATTGGGGGCTAAATAATTTGATATCCCTCCCTATCCGTCAACTCCTCTTTGTACAAGTGAGGCCGAGACAGCTCCATGCATTTAGAAAAATGGTCACCTTTATTTAAATTTTACATTTACATTTACACTTTTCTTTAATTATTTTAAAGCTATTACCTAAAGCTCTGGACTTCTTATCCTCATATTTTATTTTGCAAAAAGAAAGTAAAAAAGTTAATGGGACACATATTTTAGTGCCTTAACAGTGGGAGGAGGGATTGTCTTCCTGAAGAAAATCTAGAGAATGCTTCAGGCAAACCGCTAATTTCCCTGGAATTCCACGCAGCGATAAAGAGGACTTGGGATGAGTCATCTTGTGAAAGTGAGAAGGGTTGAATTCCAGGTGATGTAGTGGAGGACAAAGTTATCCGATTACTACTAAAAAGAGGGCAAGACATGTAGAGTTCATAGCTTACTTATTTTCAGGGTTGGATAGAAGCTGATTAGTAATGATAACCGGATGTCCTCCGGACTGAACTTTGGCTGAGCTTCATCTCCTTCATTAAAGTGTCACTTTTTGATATTGCTTCTCTTTTGTTAGACTTAAACAACCTTTCATCTAAAAGGGTTTTACGATCCTCTGCACATTTGGAGACAAACCAGCACTAAAGCCAGTCCAGTGTCTGTTTACTCATTCCTGCAGCCATGAGCTTGCAGTTTGTGCAGGAGCTGTTTTGAAAGTGTTACTTTTGCAGCTTCACAATGAGTTTTGGGACATTTTTCACATTTTGATTTTTAGTGGGCAGTTAGTTTTTGCTTTGATGCTGCTGTGCAGATTTCCCATTGGATCCAGACGCTCCTGATGCAAACAAGACAAGATCTCTTTGTGTTCAGGAAAGATCTCAGTATAAATCGCTCTCAGGCAACACACGTTCAAGCAGCCACTTTCAAGGAAAAGTCAACGTAAAAGTACGTAAATAGGCATTTTGGGCTTTAATGTTCAAAGTATTTGTGTTCACACATAGTTACTTGAGTTTTTAGGACCATTTTGGACTCTACGTACAAAACGTGTTACCAAGTCAAACTACAAAAGGGGGACAGTTTTTTATTAGTTTTTGACTAGTAATAGCATTTTAGTTTACTGAGGAATTTTAGGCTACTTTGGAGTTTAGCAATAGTATTTAAGGAAAAAGCTAACTTTTTTAGCTAGTTTGGTTTTCTGAGGAATGTTAGGCTAATTTGGAGTTCAGCTAGTATTTAAGGAATAAGCTAGCTTTTTGGCTAGTTTGGTTTACTTGGGAATGATTGGCTATTTTGGAGTTTAGCTAGTATTTACGCAATGTGTTAGCTTTTTTTTTTTGGTTATTTGGCATTTACAGAGGTTTGTAATGCTAATTTGGAGTTTAGCTGATAGTTGAACAACATACTAATGTTTTTAGCTAATTTGTTACCTATTGAGGTTTTTAGGCCAATTTTCAGTTTAGCTTCTATTTTAGCTACATGGAAACGTTTTCGACTAATTCATTTTACAGAGGAATTTTAGGCTAATTTTCAGTTTAGCTTCGATTTTAGCAACATGCTAATGTTTTTGACTAATTTGTTATCTTCACAATCTACTTTAGAGTTTATCTTCTACTTTAGCTTCATGCAAAAACGTTTTTGACGAATTTAGTTTACAGAGGAATTTTAGGCTAATTTTCAGTTTAGCTTCGATTTTAGCAACATGCTAACATTTTTTGACTAATTTTTTATCTTCAATCTACTTCAGAGTTTATCTTCTACTCTAGCTACATGCAAAAACGTTTTTGACGAATTTAGTTTACAGAGGAATTTTAGGCTAATTTTCAGTTTAGCTTCGATTTTAGCAACATGCTAATGTTTTTGACTAATTTGTTATCTTCACAATCTACTTGAGGGTTTAACTTCTATTTTAGCAACATGCAAAAACGTTTTTGACTAATTTAGTTAACTGAGGAATTTTAGGCTATTTTTGAGTTTATCTAATATTTTAGCAACATGCTAACATTTCTGGCAAATTTGTCATTTACTGAGATTTTATAGGCTAATTTAAAGTTTAGCTTCTATTTTAGCAACAGGCTAACTTTATTGATTAATTTAGCTTACTGAGGAATTTTAGGCTATTTTTGAGTTTAGCCAGTATTTAAGCATCAAGCTAACTTTTTGGCTAATTTGGCATCTAATAAGGTTTTTTTGGCTAATTTGGAGTTTAGCTAATATTTAAGCAACACACTAAATATTTTTGCAAAATTGGCATGTATTAAGGATTTTTAAGCAAGTAAATGTAAATAGCTTAAATTTACGGAAATGTGTTCGAAAGTGCTTTAATTTGTGACACACGTCATACCCATTATGCAATGTTAACAGACACAATTTTTTTGTATATTGAGAAACTTTATTATATGTATAAATGAAACTAAAATGTATTTGTTGTATTGCTGTTTAGTTTTCATAGTGCATGAGTACTTCGGATAGTTGCATCAAAGACACCAATAAAGTGCGCACTTTTTTTTAGCTCAGAGCATCTCGTTTGTGACCACAAAGGGGCCGCTACAGCCCCTTGAATGTGGGTTAAATGCTCGCTGTGTACGTAGCTTTAGTGCTCATTCCTTCTGGAAAAATACAAAAAGTTGTTACTCTAGTTAACTTGTCAATCTCCAGAATTTAGGACTAGACAAAAGTTTATACGAGTAGTTATAAAACAAAATTAAACCAAAAACTAAACCTAAGTTAATTCTAAGTGCAGTAAGATTCTTCTCAAATCATTTACATTTTCCGTGCATATGTTTTTTTGGAAGATTTTCATATGTAAATTACAAAAAGTGCAAAGAAAATGAGGTTATTTTATGGTAGAAGTCTTGTTTCATCTCGTTCATCAAATGAGAATAGAAAAGAACACGTGAGTGTTTTTGTTTGTGTAGTTTATAGGCCAAAAGTTAAACGTGACACATTTAGAGGGTTTTGCGGTATGTCCTAAATATGCAGTGTCGTCACTCTATCTTTGCAGCTTGTTGACAGCAACGCGAATAAAAAACAAAGATGCATTAGCAAAGGTTGCCTCTGAGCCTCACCTCACAAACAAGATCGATTTCTCGAAGGTGTTGTTGTGCCATTTCCTCTTCTCGCTCTGCACGCTTTGCTTTAAAGCGTGCTAACATCCTGTCGAAGCGCCCCTGCAGTGTGTTTTACACATTCTGTTCCTCCAGTGTAGTAAACAATCGAACAAAACGATGCACGGAAGCCCTTTCCTTTCTGTCTATCTGCAAACCCGTCAGCACACCTTGGAAATTATCTGCTGTCATCACTCCTGATGAAATATTGACCTTTGCTCTGTGCAGCAGCCTCTATTCTCCCTTTTTGTCTGCCTGTTTTTTTGCCCTTCTTTTCAGGGCAGTTTCACTCAGGAAGAGCCCCACAGATGTGAGATGACCCAACGATCTCTGTCTGGCTACTGATGCTTAGAAAGCTTTTTTTCCATCTAAACTCCTTTTGGCCCCTTTTTGTTTGAGGCAGTCTTTTGACTCCTCTCCGCTCCGTTACTTTCAGTTGACATTTATTGCCTCACTGGTATGAAGTAGAAAGTAAAACCCAAGATCATGAGTCACCTACTAAAACAAAAGTTGTTTATTCTTCTTGGGGAGCAGCTCTTCCTGTTCACAACAAAGCAGATTGCTGCCACAGCTGGACGTCTCTGGACAGCTATAAATATGAAGGCTGTCATTGTTATGATTATTTCTAGCGCTCTACAGTCTGCTGCCAGTGTTGTGTGTGTCTGCAGCACACAATGGACGAGTGGGAGCAGCTTTGTCATGAAACAATTCATCAGCACCTCAAAGTGAATAGATCACAAAGAGGCTGGTTAGTGCTGAGTAGAATACTGTTTCCTCTGTGCAGGTTTGCTGCAGATTTAAAGCTCCTTTAAAAAAATCATGCTTTGATCTATTTTAAAAGTGCTCTCAGTGGTTTTTTGCTCTGAACAAAAATATGAACACTTTTGTTTTTGCTCCCATTTGTCATAAGATGAATTCTCACTGGGTTTATTCAGACTGGAAAGTTTTTCCTGATTATCTGGTTCATTTTAGGCAAATATCCAATCTGAATACACCCTCAAATATTGTTCACACTTGTCTAAATCTGTGACAGGCGTTGCAAATTACCCATGGCTATAAACACTGTGATACAGTTATCAGATTGTTTTAACCTAATGATCTGGTTTTTTTTTTTGTAAAGTATGAACGCCACTCAGAAGATTTTTGGAGTTATCACAGACAAAAGCAACCAAAACCAGCGTTAGCATCAACTAGACCAAGGGTCTGCAACCTGCGGCTCCAGAGCCCCATGTGACTCTTTTATCTCTCCATGGTGGCTCTCCAGCTGAAGAAAAAATAAAATAATATTAATTTTAAAAAATTTCAGAGTTTAGCTTCTGTTTTAACAACATGGTAACTTTTTTTTCTAGCTTGTCTTCTGGGGTTTTTGAGGCTAATTTAGAGTTTAGCTTCTATTTTAGCAACATGCTAATGTTTTTGACTAATTTAGTTTAGTGATTAATTTTATGCTGATTAGGAGTTTAGCTAATATTTTAGCAAAATGCTGATGTTTTCAGCTAATTTGTTATCTACTCGGGTTTTTTTATAATTTAAAATTTAGCTTCTATTTTAGCAACATTTTTGACTAATTTAGTTTGCTAAGGAATTTTAGGCTATTTTGGAGTTAAGCTAGTAATTGAGCAACGAGCTAGCATTTTTTTTGGCTAATTTGGCCTTTAATGATTTTTTATACTAATTTGGAGTTTAGCCAATATTATAGCAATAGCCTAACATTTTTTACTAATTTGTTATCTACTGGTATTTTAATGCTAATTTAGAGTTTAGCTTTCATTTTAGCAACATGCTAACATTTTTGGTTGATTTCATTTACTGAGTATTTTTTTTGCTAATTTGAAGTTTACTAAAGGTAAAAACAAAAAAATCCCATTTTGAGACATGCTAGTTTCTTTTTAAAGTTTTGCTGTTGTTCGTGGCAAAAATACTTCACATAGTTCACATT
>NC_050524.1:7685995-7705032 GCF_002922805.2 Oryzias melastigma | reverse complement strand
AGTTTAGTGATTAATTTTATGCTGATTAGGAGTTTAGCTAATATTTTAGCAAAATGCTGATGTTTTCAGCTAATTTGTTATCTACTCGGGTTTTTTTATAATTTAAAATTTAGCTTCTATTTTAGCAACATTTTTGACTAATTTAGTTTGCTAAGGAATTTTAGGCTATTTTGGAGTTAAGCTAGTAATTGAGCAACGAGCTAGCATTTTTTTTTTGGCTAATTTGGCCTTTAATGATTTTTTATACTAATTTGGAGTTTAGCCAATATTATAGCAATAGCCTAACATTTTTTACTAATTTGTTATCTACTGGTGTTTTAATGCTAATTTAGAGTTTAGCTTTCATTTTAGCAACATGCTAACATTTTTGGTTGATTTCATTTACTGAGTATTTTTTTGCTAATTTGAAGTTCAGCTAGTAATTATGCAACTAGCTAGTTTTTTCGCTAATTTGACCTCTACTAAAGGTAAAAGGTAAAAACAAAAAAATCCCATTTTGAGACATGCTAGTTTCTTTTTATAGTTTTGCTGTTGTTCGTGCCAAAAATACTTCACATAGTTCACATTTACTAAAAAATAAAAAAAACAATTAGAAGGTCATGAATGCAAATTTTCTTAAAGGCTAAAGTAAATCCATGCGGCTCCTTCAAGGTTTTGATCAGTAGAAAACAAGCCCAAATGGCTCTTTTACTGTTAAAGGTTGCCAACCCCTGAACTAGACCACACGATGGCTTAAGAGATGCGATACGATTAATGTGATTGCTCTGAAGTAGCATTAGAATGGAGTGGAGTGAATTTTCTGCATCACTAAAGGTCTTTTTCCAACAACATTTTACATCTGCTCCTGATTCACTTTGATTTGAATAAATGAATACTCAGGAATAGTACTTTAAGCTTAATTTTCTACGTCCTTCACGAGAAAAATACCACAAAAATGTGTTAAAAACATAACTGGAGATTCTAGATTGAAGCTCCTCCACCTTCATAAAGTTCTACATGATCTATAGGTGAATGTCTCCTCAGGAACCTTCTTTTAAGGCTCAGAAACGGCCTCTAACATCCTTTATTTTGCAGGTATAATTACGTAATAAGGAACAACTTTATACATAACATAATTCAATTTTGCAATAATTTTACTTAAAAAAAACATTGTAAAAGGGACGAATAGACGGTCACAGAAACAATGATCTCATACAAGTTTCACCACAAAGTCTCACATCCTTAATATTCACTGTTAACATGTTGCAGTTCATGCAAGTACAAGAGGTGCTGCACAGTTTTTACAGATGCATAGATTATATATTTGCTATTACTAATAATCAGAATGTTCAAGTTAAATCTTTTTCTAGACACACTTGACTGCAGGTGTGAGTTTTAATCTTTGTGGCTTTCTTAGCGCGCTTTAGTTTCAGCAGCCACTAAAGGTGGTTTCACACATGTAGTCCTGTTGCCCTGGAAACGTTCACACAAATACAGCTTTACTGATGAACTCAGTTCCTCACCTCTTGTTTGGTACATTACAGTTATTTTTAAAAAAGATGAAACTAACAAGTGGTCTCTCTCATGGGACTGTTGTGGAAGGGTCAACATGAAGATCTGCATTCAAATAATTATTGTTTGGTCTCAGTCTTTGAAAAATTAAAAAAACTTCTCCTGTGTGATTTTTTTTTTTAAATTGTATTCTCTACGATTAATTCTTAAAATAAATCAATAATAAATCAAACTAAATCTAAAACCCATAAAAGGCTTTCTTTTGAGTGTTTTTTCTAATGGTTAAAGGTTAAAAGTAATTTAAATATAGCATTAAAAAGAAAAAAGTTACATTTGTGAATGTGAAACCGGTCAGGAGAAACTATCAAGAACCAAATAAAACAGCACATTATGATTCAAATCAAATCAATCAATATTTATATACCCCTTTACATACCTAATAACACAAAGTGCTGCAATAAACTATATAAATCGAGAAAATTAAGTTTAAAAATTGACCATCTAGCCCTCCTCATTCCTTCCACACCTTCAACCAATGGATGAAAACAACATGGAAGAAAGTGGTAGGTAGAAATTCTAATACCTGGGACTTCTGCCAGTAGAAAATATTGATAAAACAGTGAACAGTTCAAATTTAAAACATTAAAATACAAATGAGTCATGCAATATCCAGTGTAAAATCAAAAGATATTGATGAAACATGTGTTTTTAACAGGTTATTGGGTCAAATTTCTGATGATGGAGGACATGTATCAAGAAAATTAAGCTTAATATTGCATTTCTAAATATTTCTTTATTCAAATGAATCAGGAGCAGATAAAACATGCTGTTGGAAAAAAGTTGTTGGTGTGACGTAGAACAAGCAAACCAAAAGCTCCTGCGCCACTCCATTCTGATGTGACTTAGATGACTAGATCCATTTCTTTTCTTCGTCTGACTGGCATCTGGCTCAAAACTGTACAAGCTCCAGTAATGCTCCCCATGTTTGATGCATTGATAATTTTAGGTCGTGAGTGCGGGGGCTGTAAGCTAGCAGGAGAGAGTGTAAATAAAGGAATCATGGGAAATGAGGACAGACATACACTGCAACATTTTTTAAAATATATATATAATTATTATTATTAAAGAATTAATAGTGGAGCTGTGTGACGCATTTTCAGTTTAAAATAACTTTTACTTCCGGTTGCGGCTAGCTGTATTCATCGACTCTGTGTACTATTCCTGGTATTGTCTAATTCTCGCTATTTCTTACATTGTACGTCAGTTTGTTGTTCATGTGTTTAGAAACCCTCTTCTATGGAATAACTGCAACACAACTGACAAGTCATAAAGATAAAGACAGCGATACTAGATATATCTTTTATGCTAGTTAGCATTAGCCCAAATACAACATGTATACTTCTAAATACGTGCAGACATTGCTGAAGGTTTTTCTTGGCCGCATAGATCCGATTCAGGTTAATACACCACGAAACTTTAACATTAAATATGTGCGGCCAGACACAACATTTAGCTTTGGATGCACTTAAAATATCTTTTACGTCTATGTATTTTGGCTGCACCTATTACGTGTCGCCGACATGAATCAGTTTGTGAGATGGTCGCAGGGAAATACGTGTAAATAACATCAGCCAGTAATTATTCTTGAAGTTTGCTATGTAGGATGGTACATAAAATTTTAACTCTTTTTGCTAGAAAGACGAACAATCCGCCTAACATCATCTATGTTACAAGTTACTCTTGGTAGACCCAAAAAAAGCATGCAAACTCCAAATACTCAGCCATTTCCAAGACAACAACAGTTGTCCCAATGGAAATGATTGAGCCGTCATTTACAGAACGCGGAAGTATGTTGGGCTTATAGGCCGTTCACTTTTTGGTCATGGTGAGTCTCGATCCAGAGAGCTAAATGTGTTTGTTCTGATTTTTCAGGTATAAAAACAATAAATTCAATCTTTTTTTAGGAAGTTTCTAAACTAAGATATCTCAGGGGAGATCTATGAGAAACTATTGCCATCACTAAATCAAAACTAGTCTATAACCTCAACAGACAGACATAAAGTAGCTCTATGTGAACAGAATATATGTCAAGGTCTAGCACCACTAAACCTCAAACCATGACATTTCTGTTAGAAACAGGAGTGGGAAGACTGGCTGCAAAACAAGCAGACTGACCCCCCCACCCCCAACTCAAATAAAATTAAAAGCATTTTAGAATTTTAAATTCATAATTTAATGGAATTTCCACAAATGCATCTTTACGATGAGTAAGATTTGAACGACAAATAACAAAAAAAAAGGTTCTAAAAGAAACTGTGCAACCTGCTTTGCAGCGTTTGTGCGCCAGTGAGGTGAAATCTTCAGCCTTATCTCGATCACTGTGGTATACAGTGGAGCTAAAGAGTATTTGGCTGTCACAGATAAACAAGCAAGTGAACGTAATTACAGACCATCCATGATGAAACTGTTTTTTTAACATGTTCTTGTGGAATTTTTCTGATTATGGAGGACATATATACAAAAAAATAAGCATTTCTGAGGATTTCTTTATTAAATTGTTTTGAATCAGTAGTAGCAAAAAATAGGTAATTTGAAAGATTGCATTTGTGGCGTAGAAACTATATCGAAGAGGCCACAAGCTTCTTTTTTCTCCTCGTCTGACAACCATCTGGCATGTTAGCACGTTAAGCTAGCAGGAGAAATGTAAATAAAGGAATGATGGGAAATGAGGACAGACATACTCTGCACCCACAACTATTTTTAACAAACTGTAATTATTGTTAAAGAATTAAAAATAAAAGGGAAACTTGAACTTTCCACCAAAATGTACCTGAAGCAGAAGCATAAATGTTGCGGCTCAACTGGTGAGTTTTTGGAAGCAAATGTGTTGTTACTTGCAAAGTATTAACCACAAAAGAAGTCTAAAATCCCCATCTGGGAACAAACCTGTGGGTTTTATGATTTTTGAGTTGAAGTGGAATGTTTGTTGGTGCAAAATATTATTTTGGGCTTTTATCAGTGTCACCACTTCCTTAGCTCTTATTCAAAATGATGCAAAAATGAAGAAATGAGAAGAAACTCTTGTTTAAATAGTTCACTTGTGGTCCTGATGAGTCACGAACCAGAAAGCTAAACTTGTTTGAGGTTATGGATGGGGGTGGGCGGATCGATCTGAGTACAGATAGTATTGATACCGAGAGTGATGAGATCGATACTTTTGGTATTTTTGTTGCAGTTTTTCTTCAATACATACAGTAAAGAGTTTGACTTACAGAGGTAATGCGAGCGCGGTGTCCATCTGTCCACAGTGTTGCCAGATTGGGCAAAGAAAAAAAAATGCCTGATTTGAATAAAAACAGAAAACTGTCCAATCTGGTAACACAGTGTGTCTGCATAAACAGCACCCCCCTCACCCCTCATTAAAGAGCCACATATTCCCACTAATGGCAGAGTTCTTTTTTTGTTACGTTCTTTATATTTTTATATTTATCAAAACCACGAAATGGTTCTTGAGCACGGCTGTGTCTGCAGCTCACCACTCCCCCAGGGGATGGGTCGACGTGGAGAGCAAATGTCATGGTGTGCGACGGCTAATGGAACTTGAATTTAACTTTATTACAGTGTTTTTTGTGTTTGTTTTTTTACTAGTGACTTTATTTAATTGCTGCCTTTAATTTAAATATCTATTTTTGTGTTGCTGTTTTCTTGTTCCATTGTGGCAGATTTTAAAATTTTGCACTAGTTACTGTTTCCTTACTATTATTATTATTGCATTATGAATTATTAATATACATGTTCAATATTTGATGCATGCTCAATTCAGAATGTTTATATTTAACTAACATACATTTTTTTCACAGATAATCTCTGTCTTATTACTCACTTAATGGGCAAAAATACATTTTCCAAATTATTTTATAATCAAACATTTCAAGAAAAAAGTTACAGTATCAATATTGCCCTGTAATTACTTGGTATCATATTGCCACCAGTATCGGCCACCCCTAATGGATAAAGCTTGTTTATTTATTTGAAAAAAAACAAGATAAAAACAGATTATTTATGTCTAAAAATATAACTAAAACCTTTTTTTTAATTTTATTCACTAATAAGAAATTTCTAAACTAAGATAATTCAGGAAAGATGAGAAACTATTGTCATCACTAAATCATGAGTAGTCTATAACTTCAACAGACAGATATAAAAAAGCTCAATGTGAGCAGAATATGTGTCAAACTCTAGCACCACAAAACCTCAAACCATGACATTTCTGTTAGAAAAACAAGAGTGGGAAGATTGGCTGCAAAACAAGCAGATTTTTTATCTTTTAATCAAACTTGAATTGAAACCATTCTGGAATTTTAAAATATTAATTACATGGAATGAAATGAACGCATCATTATGATGAGCAAGATTTGAACAACAGACTAAAAAAGGTTGAAAAGGAAAGTTTGCAAACGGCGTTTGTGCGTCAGTGAGGTAAAATCTTCATCTGATTTCGATCAGCTGTGGTATTCAGTGATAAGCACGATAAATAAGCAAGTTAACCTAATTAAAGACCATGAAACTGTGTTTTTGGTGTTTTTATCGTGTTCTTGTGGCATTTTTCTCATGTATAAAGAAAAATAAGATTCAAATTGCATTTTGGAGTATTTCTTTATTTAAATTGTAATGAATCAGGATAGATAGGGTGGGCCACAAGATCCCGACTTCGCCACATTCTGATAATTCACTTGTAGACGATTAGATTGTGTACATCTCCATTATCCCCGTCCGAGCTTGCATCTTGCTCATGAACTGTACGGCTGGATACCGCCAATTCTGCCCGCCATTTTTGTCTCTGTAAGCTACCAGGAGATACAAGTAATGTTAGAGGGGAAAAGGGGTCGGGGTTGCTCTGTAGCAACAGTCACACCCACAACTCAGAGGTACATTTCCAAAGAACTAGTGCTGTTCTGCAGAAACTATGTTCTTGAAAACAAGTTTTCAAATTTGACCAAAAAGATCATAATCCAAATTAAAAGATCACTGGGAATGCTTGAGAAATGGATCAAAAAATGATCAGAGTGTATCTTGAAAGTAGTCTGTCATGCTCATCAGAGATTCAGTTATCAGAGACAAATCTTAAAGAGTTCTGGAAGTTATGTATTGGATTTTCGGGTTTCAAACAACAGATATTTCTACTCGAGAAGAGGCACATTCCACCATCTCCAGTGTCTTGGAAAAATCCTCATTAAAAGGATCAAAACAGCTATTTTAGAAACCATTGCGCTCCTATGAAAATAGTGTTTTTGAGGTTTTTAACATGTTCTTGTAGCATTTTTCTCATGATTAGGACACATATAAAAAAGAATTTAAGATTAAAGCTTAAAAATGAAAAAACAAGCAAATTTAACAAAAACAGTGAATGATTTTACAATAGAAAAAAATGTTTGAGTGGGACTCAAACAACTACAAAATGAAGGAAAGGAAATAAACACATCTAATACCTCTATTTTTATCGATTATTTTGCATTTATTTATTTTATAATTATTCATATTTCTTATTAATTAGTCCTATTACCAGTATAAGCCATGGACTGTATGTGAAGACTGGACTGAGTGACTGTGATGTCATCAATAGATAATGACTTACTTTCAGTTCCGACCAAATTAAGTCAATCTGTCAGCATTTTTCCAATCAGATGACATCATTAAGCGGTTCAAGTCAGTCTGAATCAACGTTTCTGCGATAGCCACTACAGCCAATCAGAAGTGAGCTTGTTGGAAGTCCACACCTCGACCACTTAAAAGCGGGCTCGGGAGAATCTTGTTTGACGTAAGGCCACCTCCTTTAATTAAGGCATCTGATTGGACAGTTTATAATGCCAGAGGGGAGTGGTCACTCAGTCCAGTTCTCATTTACAGTTCGTTTGTGTCAAGTATTGATGTTATATGAAACTAAAACCCCAATAATCGCTGACTACTAAACATTTTTTTGCCTCACTGAAAATGTAAAGTCCAAAATCGTAAAAGTAATTTGGGGAAATTATCAAATTATTGAAATAAATTGTTCACATTTGTGAAAAAAGGAGTAATCTCCAATACAATATAGTGCTATTTGTTGCTTTTTACATTTTTTATTGTGTTCCTGGTGTTTTCTTCCTAAAATATTACTTTTTACTCACCTCACTATGAACTATTGGTGCTCTGGAAACGTCCGGAGCTTATCGGGCTGTAATGTGGAGCTGTGTGGTTCAGAGCAGAGCAGATAACCTCGGGGCTATCGATGAACTATATCCTTCCCACTTCAAGGACAAAGTGTCAATAAATTGTCTCTCCAGGATCGGGGTTCAAGAGGACATCCAGGCCGAGTTTTGAGCAGCAGCTGCCCCACGTGGAGATAAATCTGCCCCTAAAAACAGGAAGCAGAAGAGGTAAGAGCTGGGACTCTAACATGAAATGAAGGATTTAGTGAGGCGGAGATGGAGAACATTCTGACCTCCAAGATGACCCCGAGGCCCTGAATCCTGCAACTTTCTTTAGTTTCACTATGTTTTTGTTTTCATCTGTGGCGAAAGTTAAAAACATTTTATCACTGGTCTTCAAACTCAAATAATCTATGTAAAGAAAAGGAAAAAAGGTGATGCTGCAAGCTCACAAAGATAAGACACATCCTTGATGGGAACCTTTCCTGTTCCTGGTGAGCTGTCGGCACCACTGGGCTGTTCCCTCTGATAAGAAGCTTAGAAATGTGCTTCTTGAAAGTTAAAAAATATAGAATACAAGACGTTTTCTCGTTTTGTACGTTTAATAAAAATGTTGATAGAACTTTTTTTGGAAAGATTTCTTAAAATAAGTTGCGTTCTTCTGATCTTTTAAGATCAAATTTAGAATGTATTAAGACACTTTTGGTTCAAACTGGTTAATAATAATAATTCAGAACACCCTTAATATTGAAGTTAGTGGATAATTGGAAATATTGTGTCTTAAATTAAGTATGTTTTCATAAAAAGTTTCATGACTTACAGCTTTAAAACGATTAAAAAAAATGATAAAACACACAGAATGACCTCAACCCTCCTGACCTCTCTCACCCCAACAAAAGAACACGTGAATAAAATTCCAAGTGTAAATAGAAAAAGAAACTGACGTGAGGAAGCCATATTTTGGGGAAGCTGTCTACGTCAGCGCCCGACCCAATCATGACCACAGATGACGTCACCGTGGTAAACTGCCTGATCTCAGACAAGCAGCCAGAATATCCGAAATATCCGAATAAATCCTACTGTTCCACAGAACGGCTGGTCGATGTGTGGAGGACAAAACTGGAGTTAAAACATCTAAAGAGTACAGAAAAAGTAAAAGCAGACATAAATAATCAAGTAAAGAAGTAGACCTTGAAGAACAGATAAAAAAAAACGTCTATTTTATCAAAATATCATATTTCAAGCACTACTACTGTCCAACAATTAGTTAATTATGGCAATAATTATTCAATTGTTTTCAGGATTAATTGTCTCAACAAAATATTCAAGATTTATTTTCTTAAGATGGATTAACAAGTATAAAAAGATATTTGGAAGCTAGAAAAAAATACTTTGTGATATTTGATGTTTTTGCAGTGTTCACTATAGGATTAATGCACATGTCAAAGTCAAGGCCCGGGGGCCGGTTCTGGCCCTCCGGGTAATTCTATCCGGCCCTCCAGATCATTTTATATTATTGTTATTAATGGTCTGATGTTATCTTGTGCTCATTTCTAACTTGTATAATTTTGACAAAATATAATTTATGGAGAGTAAAATATAGAAAGTTATTTAAGGTTTAAGTTGATTTATTCTGGAATAATATCTCCGTCTTTATTATTCATAATTATGCTAAAATGTTATGGTTTAAAAGTTTTAAAAATTGGCATTCTTCTAGCTTTTTGGACTATTATGGCATTTACTAAGATTTTTTAGGCTATTTTGGACTTTAGCTAATATTCCAGCGACATCCTAGCTGTTTTGGCTAATTTAGGCTTTTTTCTGTTTTTTAGGATATTTTGAAGTTTAGCTATTTTTTCAGCTACATGCTAGCTGTTTTGGCTAACCTTAGTTTTTTTGGTTTTTTTTGTTTTTTTTTTTAGGCTAATTTGGCATTAGTTAATATTTTAGCTAGCTATCAGCTTCAGCATTTTCAGCTATCAGCTTCAGCATTTTCAGCTATCAGCTTTAGCATTTTCAGCTATTAACTTCAGCATTTTCAGCTATCCACTTCAGTATTTTCAGCTATCAGCTTCAGCGTTTTCATCTATTAATTTCAGTGTTTTCAGCTATCAGCTTTAGCATTTTCAGCTATTAACTTCAGCATTTTCAGCTACCCGCTTCAGTATTTTAGCTATCAGCTTCAGCATTTTCAGCTATTAATTTCAATGTTTTTTTTAAGCTATCATCTTTAGCATTTTCAGCTATTAACTTCAGCATTTCAACCATCCGCTTCAGCATTTTTAGCTATCAGCTTTAGCATTTTCAGTCATCAATTTTAGCATTTTCAGCTATCAGTTTCAGCATTTTCAGCTATTAACTTCAGCATTTTCAGCTTTCAGCTTTAGCATTTTCAGCTATCAGTTTCAGCATTTCAGCTATCCGCTTCAGCATTTTTAGCTATTAACTTCAGCATTTTCAGCTATCAGCTTCAGCATTTTCAGCTATTAACTTCAGCATTTTCAACTTTCAGCTTTAGCATTTTCAGTCATCAATTTCAGCATCTTCAGCTATCAGTGCTATCATCTTCAGTGGCCAAATTCGGCTTGCAGCATTCACACTAGCATTAATAGCAGGTAATGGTATATCTAGTTCATAATTATGTTTAAAAGCTACGGTTTTAAAGTTTTAAAAATTTCATTTTCGAGTATTCAAGAAATATTTATCCTGTTTAGCCTGCGACTTAAGGCGTGTTTTGGATTTTGGCCCCTTGTGAGATTGAGTTTGACACCCCTGGATTAACGTCTTCACATCGACTGGTCTGCCATTCTTTAAACCCTCAGCACCAGACAGAACATGCCTCATCTTTGATTATTTGTGTGCATTTTTCCATATTTTTTTCTCCATTAGGTGGGAGGAAGATGCCTACATGTTCTGCAGATTTCTCAAGAAAACCACCCAAACACAGTTGTGTATAGGTGTAGTATTGGATGTTTACACCAGGGAGTTTCCGGCTGGTTTCTCAGAATGGATTTAGTCAGAACATTTACCTCCTGTTTGCCACCCTTTTTCAAGCCGTGGCTTGTGGGTGAGGTGTAAAGACGTGCTCCTCACTATGAATCCTCCCCTGTTGCTAAACTGCAAAACTGAATCTGAAGGAAGTAATAAGACACCTTTTTCAAGAAGAATTATTAGTTAAAATAAAAATATAGTTTGTTTTTCTACCCCCAATTATTTTTTTTTTGAGTAATCAAAAACTCTCCCAGTGGGGTGAGAACATTTTCTAAGGAACGTGTTTTTTCAATGCACTCACAGACATAACAGCAGAAGTTTCCTTCTTAGCAAGTTCCTTCTTCTCCCATGAATCATTTCTAATCAAAACTCAGACAGCAGAGCAGACTTCCCTAATAAAACATTTTCAGACTTTCTCATTGATGCTGGGAGTTCTTGGCTCTCGCTCAGATACCACACAGACAGGCCGCAACATGCTGAGACTCTGTCTAAAGCTTCTCAAAAACAGTCTTATTTTGTGCTAGAAATAAAGGTTTGAGGATGAGTAGTGCCACTGCGAAATACAAAAGTCCTGCTGGATAACATTTTGTTTGTTAATTTTAGAAGACGTCCAGGCCTTTGCACTCCGCTCCCTTTTTCATCATCTTCACCAAAGTCTTGTCATTTAGGGAGTGTTTTATCAACAAGCTACTCGTTTCATTCCTCAGATGTTGCACAACCAAAGGCCGATCTGGTCGCATAACTCTTCAAAAAGATTGATGAGGAATGTTTATGGTTCGAACAAATAGGAGCCGAGAAATTAACCAATCTTCCTGTGTTTTTTTTTTTTTTTTTACTCCTTTGGTCCATTATCAGTCATGACAATAGCCTCTTTGTATTAGAATAAAAATATATAAGTAAAAAAATGCTATGTTGTCAACATAAATATTTAATGTGATAATAAAACCAAACAATCCATCCTTTTTCAGACCCCCAAGTATTCTCTTCGGGGTACACCCTAAACAGAGCAACACAACAATGCACCCACATTCACACCTAGAGGCAATTCATACTCAACAATTAAGCTTGTTTTTACACTGTGGGAGGAAGCTGGCATGTTCAAAGAAAACCCACACATGCGCGGGAGAACATGTGAACTCTACACAGAGGGGAACCCGGCTGGGCTTTGGACCAGGGCTCTATTAATATGTGGCGAGAGTGCAAACCACTACACCACTGTGAAGGCCCAAAGCAGACAAAATACAGTAGGGCAAAAAAGTATTTAGTCAGCCACCAAGTGTGCAAGTTCTCCAACTTAAAAAGATGGGAGAGGCCTGTAGTCTTCACTATGAGAGACAAAACAAGAAAAAAAAAATCCAGAAAATCACATTTTCTGATGTTTAAATAATTTATTTTATAAATTGTGGTGGAAAATAAGTATTTGGTCAACAAAAAAGCTAATCTAAATACTTTGTTATATACCCTTTGTTGGAAATTACATTAGTCAAGCATTTTCTACATGTCTTCACAACTGGTATTTTGGTCCATTCCTCCATGCAGATCTCCTCAAGAGCAGTGATGTTTTGGGGCTGTTGCTGGGCAACACGGACTTTCAACTCCCTCCAAAGATTTTCTATGAGATCTAGAGACTGGCGAGGCCACACCAGGACCTTGAAATGCTCCAAATGAAGTCACTCCTCCGTTACCCGGGCCGCGTGTTTGGGATCATGAAAGACCCAGCCACGTTGCATCTTCAATGTTCTTGGTGATAGAAAGAGGTTTCACTCAAAATCTGACCATACATGACCCCATTCATTCTTTCCTTTACATGGATCAGTCGTTCTGAAAAACGGCCCCAAACCATGATGTTTCCACCCCCATGCTTTACAGTAGGTATGCTGTACTTTGGATGCCACTCAGCATTCTTTCTCCTCCAAACAGTAGAGGTCTTACCAAAAAGTTCTGTTTTGGTTTCATCTGACCACAGGACATTCTCCCGGTCCTCTTCTGATGAAAAATAGCGGTTGGGCTAATTCTGTCTGTCTGCAGTGTCCCCGAGAAAGAAATAAAACTGAAGTCTTACAATTCAGTTATTATTATTATTATCATTATTATTAGTAGTAGTAGTAGTAATAGTAGGGGAAGTAGTAGTAAAAGTAGTAGTAGTGGTAGTAGTGGTAGTAGTTGTAGCAATAGTAGTAGTAGTAGTAGTAGTAGCAGCATTAGTAGTAGTAGAAAGGGTAGCAGTATTAGCATTATTATTAGTAATAGTAGTAGTGGTAGCTGTGGTAGTAGTATTAGTATTATCATTAGTAGTAGTTGTAGTAGTAGTAGTAGTAGTAGTAGTTGTAGTGATAATACTAGCAGTAGCAGTAGTAGTAATAGCAGCATTAGTAGTAGTAATAGCAGTAGTTGTAGTAGTTGTAGTAGTAGTGGTAGGAGTAGTAGTGCTAGTACAGTAGCAGTAGCAGTAGCAGTAGTAGTAGTAGTAATAGCAGTAGTTGTAGTAGTAGTGGTAGGAGTAGTAGTGCTAGTAGTAGTAGCTGTAGTAGTAGTAGTAGCAGCATTTGTAGTAGTAATAGCAGTAGTTGTCGTAGTAGTAGTAGTATTGGTAGTAGTAGTAGTGCTAGTAGTAGTAGCGGTGTTAGTAGTAGTGGTAGCAGCGTTAGTAGTAATGGAAGTTGTAGTGTTAGTAGTAGCAGCAGTAGTAGTAGTAGTAGTACTAGTAGTAGCAGCAGTAGTAGCAGTAGTAGTCGTAACAGTGGAAATTGGTGCAGCTTTAATAGTAGGGTTTACTTTTTAGCTTTATTTAATTCATTTTAGATATTTTAGTTTTTTTTATAATTATTACTTTGGCTGCTAATAGTTTTAACTTTAAAAGCCCAGAAGGAATCATTTTTCTGGGATTCTTCGGGGTTAAAACACTCAAGATGGCAACAAAAACTTTTATTATGAAGACTTTAGATAATTTTCTTAAAGTAAACTTTCCTGATGGAATTTTCATTCTAATGCAAGACAGAAAACTTGTTTTCTAGAAGGAAGTTTGTTTTTAAGACTCCGTTTTGGTGACTCAAGCTGTTGTGCCTGCGGGTGCTGGTGGGAATACTTCCTGTGTGTTCACGGCTGTTCCAGCCAGGAAAACTGTCTTCCCTCGAGAAGTTTTCCCCTCATCCTCTTTTGCCAGCAAGTTTGAAAGTAAAAACATGAATCCGGGACAGAAGGGAAGCGGTTTTTAAAAATATTCATGGTAAACGTGAGAAAACAGTGCTGATATCTAAATTTGCTCCAGAATATCAGAGTAATTGCATTCATTTCCTCTAATTAATAAGGTATGCTGGGGGAAAATTGGGTGATTTTCCACTGCAGAGACCCCCCCTTGCCCCCTTTTTCCTTGTCATGTGATCCGGAGCTGTGGAGTGACTGCAAGGATGACGACCTCACCCCCATGTCACGGCTGACTCCACCCAAACTGCTTTTCCCATGGAAGTACGCTGACAGTGATCGGGCCCCACATGACACAGACTGACATCACTCCTGACTGGAGAAATCCCAGAGTGATGCAAACCTGGAGCTGCAGGATCCAGACCTGTGTTTGGATGAAATCACCTCGGCAACAAACGAGGAAAAACGTGTTTCTATTGTGTCCAGCCGAAGTAACCCAGAACAGAATGTAAGCGACGACAAGCAGTGCTGCATCTGTGTTTTCTCATCCTGCAGCCTGCTAGGAAGGAAAGGTCAACCTGATTAGATAAGGGCTGTGTATGCAGAGGAGCCTGCTGGGCTAATATGCGGGGGCCCCCATCCTCATAGAGATGTTACGCTCACATCAGACTTTAGAATCCTCACATCAATAAACTGAGTGGCTACAAAAGCTGAAAAATCTTCCCAAAATGAATGTGGACAGAAGCGGCGACGCCTTCTTTGGCTTTCCCAGAAGTATCCCTGTTAAGATTGTGGTCACCTTCCTCCTCATAGGCGTGTTTGTTTTCACCACAGCTCAAATCTTTGACCTTGACTCACACACTGAGCCTCAAATCCAGCATTTTAGCTGTAGACTTTACAGCGTGCAGATGACTGACCCCTCATGGCTACATCAATAAAGTTAGAGCACCATGTGCGTTCTGTTATTCCCTCTCATGCTGCGATGTTTCCTCGCCGCTTTGAAGTTCCCAGCAGCACCACGAGCGCTTCATTTTTATGTCTTGGAGGAGAAAAGTTTTGCATGTTTCAAAGAACTTGTGTTTGAGCTGCAGTTGTGTGTTTTTGAGTAGAAAAATGACTGTTATCGTGTCAAGGAAAGGAGTTTCCCTTTTCTTGATTTGAAACACCAACATCCGAAGTCTTCCTTTTAGAAGCCTGAGCCGGAAAATCTGTTAATATATGAGTCGAGGGCATGAAAATCCATAAAGATCAAGTGTCTGTTTGGTAAGCATTATGCTCATTAACAGGCAAAACAATGGCGTTAGTCCTTTAAACACAAGCTACAAATGTTGTGTATACATGCTGGAACCTAGTGGGGAAGTTTTGCAAGCTGAAGGGGAAAGTACATAAGAAACTAATACAAATATTATTTTATGTTTTCATGTTTTAAGGGTGCAGATGCTTTACCAAAGAGAGCGGTTTTTAATGTGAGAAAACCAAAAAGGAAGCCACCATTCTAAGAAGAAATTGGGTTTTTTTGTGCAAAAAATAACATTTGCTTCCATTTTTTCTTGCAACATGGAAATTTCATCACCATAATGCAGAGACAGATCCTCTTTTAGAGATTAATTTAACAATCATTCAAAATATTTAATTTTAAGACCCTGGTTTCACGAAAATGTGTCTTGCAAGAGAAATAATCATCTAAAGAAAGTTTTTCAATAATCAAATAACCTTAAATTCCCACTTCAATCACCTTTTGATCTATTTTCAAAGCATTCCCAATGTTTTTTTTTTTTAATTATGATTATGTCGTTTTGAGCCAAAATTAAAAAAATAAAAAAACTGTCATTTTCTAGGACATAATTTATGGCAAGAATTCATCAGTAATTTGCCTCTGAGTTGTAGCAAAACTTTTAACGGAGAGTAAGCCTGCTCTCATTTCCCATCATCCCTTTGTTTACACACTCTCCCACTAGCTTGCAGCCCCTCAAACCCCCAAGCTAACATTATCGGTGCAACAAAAATGGCAAGCAGTATTGAAGATATACAGCCGTACAGTTTAGATCCAGATGTCAGCTCGGATGAGGCATGAGACATCTATTTGTCTGCAAGTGGATGGATCAGAATGGAGTGGAGCAGGGAGCTTGTGCACAACAACTACAAACTTTTTGAAAATCTTTTTTACCATATGCTCCTAATTCAAAACAATTTAAAAACAGAAATACTCATTTTAAGATTAATTTTCATAACCCTTGTGCATTTTTGTGGCATGTTTGTATTAAAAGGTTTTTTTTATCTTCACTCATGTCCGTGCCAGACATAAAATCCTGTCCACTTTTCTCATGTTAGGGATCACAAATCAATGTAAGGGTGGGTCATCTGGACCACGTAAGAGAGCACAAGGGGTAAAATATGTCCTCCAGCTTGAGAAAAACTCTACAAAAATTGGAGATGGCCTTTCTGAAAACATGTTTTAGTGTCTTAAAATAAGAATTCTTAGTAAAACCATTTTTTACTGTGCAGCTGCTGGCATTAACCTGGTGAAGGGGCGCAGCCGTGTTGGATTAAATTAAAAAAACACCCTGTCCTTGTGAGGGAGGAAAGACTACATGATAAAAAGAAATTCCAGTCTAGGTTAATGAAAACAAACAGTATTCAGCTTAAACTCTTGATATCACTTCTTTATCCTCCTGTTGCAGTCAGCCAGTCACCCTCCCCGCCTATGAAAGACTTGTTTTCTCCTCAAATTGGAAGTGTTTTCTTGTGTTTGTCCGCGGCCATTGATTAAGACTTCCTCTCTTTAACTGCTGCTTGCCAAACAGGAAGCTAGATGCACACTGTTGGAGTAAGTAAGCTGTCCACTTTCACTTCTTGTACCTCTTTTCTGCACAGATGACAGACTTTGGTGGCAGTTGAGCTCTTAAACTGTGCAAAGGCACACCTGTGCTGCTCGGCGTGCCTCACCTGCCTTGTGCAAACCAGACGGAGAAGCTATTCAATGACACATTTCTGTCACGCTCCAGCCCAAGATCCCGGTGTTTAATTTTAAACATCGACAGAGGGTGTTCGAGTCAGCATGTGGTTTTATTCATCACACGACTGCAGGATGACTGTCAGTGCATTTAAAATTTAATGTGTCAAAGTTGAAATGCAGCCCGACCATCAAGCTCTGTACATTCATGACTCTGTGTCTTAAGTTAATGAAAAGATACAATAGATATATCTAAAGTTAGCACCACAACTTACCAAAACTATACAGACAAACAGGGAATATCTTTAACACTCAGTAGTTCATTGATTGTTCTCCATTTTGAGTTACTCCCACTGTTATTGTGTACTCCTCTGGGAAAGGGGTGTGGGGCAAACGTTTGCCCTGAGAAGGAGGCTTTGATAAGAGAAAGTGCTCCATAAAATCCTCGAAGGTTTGGACGGATGGGCTGTGGCGGTCACACTGAAGACTCATTGTGGAAGACTTTAGCTTTGAGGCTCCTCAGGCTCCACTGAAGGCTGGATTGGGTTTCCGACTGCAGGGCCTCCGAGAACTTGATGTCATACGACCGGCCCATCTGAGAGGGTCTCTTCATGGAGTTCTGAATGGTCTCTGAGGTGAAGTAATACACAATGGGGTCAAAGCAGCAGTTGGACACGGCAATGCAGAGGGCGACGGGGTAGATGGTTCGGACCACGGACTCCACGAAGCAGCCGTTTAACGTTTTGGTCCGAACCAGGGAGTAGAACACCAAGTTGACATTGTAGGGGATGAAGCAGAAGCAGAAAATGAAGAGGTGCACGACTATCATGCGCAGAATCTTCTTTTTGTTCATCTCCCCCCCACGACTCACGGTCTGGGGACGACGGAGAGTCTGTAGAACCATGATGGAGCAACAAACGTTGAGTAGCAGAGGGATGAGGAAGCCCACTGTCTCTATGAATATCACCATTTTCGACAGATGAGACTTCCACTGCTTGGACGAGAAGTTCTCAAAGCAGAAGGTGGCGTTTCCGTTGGTGTCGTTGGTGGTGCTGTTCAGCAAGAACCCTGTCGGGAGGCTACCCGAGAGCACCAGCATCCACACGGCAACGCACACTATTTTGGCGTTGCGTTTGGTCCTGATTGTCCTGGAGCGGAAAGGATGCACGATGGCCAGGAAGCGGTCCACGCTGATGCAGGTGAGGAAGAGTATGCTGCCGTACATGTTGGTGTAGAAGAGGGAGACGGACACCTTGCAGAGCAGACCTCCGAAGGGCCAGTTCTGGTTGATGAAGTAGAAGACCCTCAGCGGCAGCGTGAAGACAAACAGCAGGTCGGACACCACCAGGTTCATCATGTAGGTGGTGGTCTCGTTCCTCAGCTTGAGGGAGCAGGTGAATATGTAGATAGCCACCACGTTGGTGATGAGTCCAATGACGAAGACGATGCTGAAGATTGTGCTGTACAGCGGGTATTTAAAGGCATCATTCTTGGCGCAGGTGGAGACGTTTCCATGTGAGGCATTGTCCATCAGATGAGTAGTGTTGTACATCATGAGACAAAGAGGCAAGAGGGGGGGTTGCTTATGTAATGGCTATATAATGAACAGCCTCCTCGGACAATACCCTCATGTAGGAGGAGAAAAAGAACAAAGAGAGACACTTATGTCATGAAGTGTTTCTTTTGGATGTCCATGTCAAGCAGGGGGGCTGCACATGGCTGACTCCTGATGTGGCTGGTTTGGGGGTTGCAGCCCTCCCAGAGGACGGAGATCCAGGCTGAGGCTTGCTCCCCTCCCCCTGCACTGCCTCTGTGAGAGAGACTTCACCCCGCCAGATACAAGCTTACTTTTACGTACTCACTCACTCAGAGGCGCCACTTTTTAACTCAGATGGTCCATGTTTGGAGAAAGCACCACAGTTCCAGTGGGGAGTTATCCTCCTTTCAGGACAGCTGAAAAGGCACCCGCATGACCGGATTCCTCCTCTTTGTCAGTCTTTTGTTTTAGTTCAGTTCCAAAGCTGCACAGTTGTCACCAACAGCCCTGACCACCCACCAGCATGTCTCCTCCCAAAAGCAGCGGTAAAGTTGACCTCCCGGTTCCTGTCTCCATGTGACAATGGGAAAGGCTTTAACAGGTTTCCTCCTGAATCTGCTCCTCTTCTTTTGCTTTTAACAGTCCAAATGGGTCCGTCTGGCTCTCCCGCGAGCAGGCTCCTGCTCAGCACTCATCACACTCTGAATCTCGGCTTCTCCTTTGTGCCGGTATCACA
>NC_050524.1:7626050-7685831 GCF_002922805.2 Oryzias melastigma | reverse complement strand
AAAGGCGCCCGCATGGCCGGATTCCTCCTCTTTGTCAGTCTTTTGTTTTAGTTCAGTTCCAAAGCTGCACAGTTGTCACCAACAGTCCTGACCACCCACCAGCATGTCTCCTCCCAAAAGCAGCGGTAAAGCTTGCAGTTGACCTCCCGGTTCCTGTCTCCATGTGACAATGGGAAAGGCTTTAACAGGTTTCCTCCTGAATCTGCTCCTCTTCTTTTACTTTTAACAGTCCAAATGGGTCCGTCTGGCTGTCCCGCGAGCAGGCTCCTGCTCAGCACTCATCACACACTGAATCTCGGCTTCTCCTTTGTGCCGGTATCACACAGTTTTTGTACTTTGAGAGCAAGGCAGGGCGAAAAACCCCTCCCACTCCTCCGCTGAGGGAACTCCTCCTCCTTTGTTTGTCTATACACAAAAACTCCTGCTTGTGCTGCTCGTGCACTGGAACATTACATCTCCAGACGAAGACAGTTTTCATCAACAGTTAAATAAACAAAAAAAATACAAACTAAAAGCAAATTTTCTGAAAGAATCCATTCAATCATAAGGGTTTTTCAGTAGCCGTTTTCCTCTGAATCTGCTGGGAAATGCCAAATATTTTTGTGGAAATGATTCTTTCTCTGAAAAAAAAAGTAACCACCGTGAGGTAACAAGTTAGAGTGTTTTAAATAATCTTTTCCACCTGTTTCAAAAATAGTTTCACTTCAACCTTGAAGGTGGTGTCTTCTATGCCTTTGCAATGTAAAACAAACTATAAAATCAGTGTGATTTTTTTCACTCCATATTTATGTGCTTATCTCAATTATTCCCGTGATGTTGAGTAACATGTAAATTCAAGATAATATCTCCTATGATGATAAAGACAAAAGGACAAAGGTGCTGGAAAAAGGTAGAAGGGAAACTCCAGAAGCACTAAGGTGACCGCCCCCATGAATCTAAAGGGGGGAGAGGAACACTTCAGTTTTGATGACTTGTATCTATGCAAGCTGGCTTCAAAAGTTTCCTCTGAGCATCAGAAAATAAACACCATGAAAAACTTTCTCCGTTTGTAGGTATTGCGGTTGCGCCAAGATTGTTAACTCAACTGTGACAAAGAGCTCTCAGTCACTCGTGAGAAAACTTGCATCAGATTTAAAATTCTGCCAGTCATTTGTGTAAAACACTTGTCAGCACAGCTGAAATTATATATATATATATACTCTGTATATATAAATTATATATATATATATAAATACACAGTATATATATATATATATATATATATATATATATATATATATATATATATATATATATATATATATATATATATATATATATATAAAAACAAGACATATATATATATATATATACTGTGTGTGTATATATATATATATATTCATTCACTCTCTTGGCCGCTTTGTCCCTATCGGGGAAAGTCTGTCAGGGCTATACATATGCCGTGCATTTCACACCTAGGCCTTCAGTAGTGCTCCATCTGAATCAACCCAACCCTCAATAACTATTTTATGGCAATAAAACTTCTACTGCAGGTACAGCTGCCACACACACACCAAAAGCATAAAAAGTAACCTGATAAAATTGCAATAATATTTAGGTATATAGCAAAATTTTACTCACCAAAAATCCGGATTATTTGTACACAAAATCCATCCTTTCTATCCTCAAGAAGATTTCAATCACTCTGTCGTGCAGATTATCCGTGCGTTTTAGTTCCATCAAGAAGTCCTTTTCTATCGCCATGGAAGCTAATGCTGAAAGTCGAGCCTGCCCTGACGTATTTCTGGCATAAGTTTTAATTCGCTTCAGGGCTGAGAATGTCCGTTCAACAGAGCAGTGGACACGGGGCTTGCTAGCTTCGGAGTTGCCCGACCCCGCTTAACAATGTCCAGCTTTTCTTGAAAAGTCCGTCTTGAAAACGGCTTTGACAGTAAGTCTGCAACCAAATCCATTTCTTCTCCTCCTTCAGCCATTGTGGATTGACAAACCAGCTATTATATTCGATTTATTTGCCTGTGAGGGTCGCTACGGATTCAGTTTACCGGCTCTTCCTAGTACACTCTCCGATTATCCAATCACAGCGCGTGAAAATCCTGACGTTTCCGTGGGCCAGCTAGCTGGCCTATCACGTGGTCTCCTCCAGATCTGATTGGTTGAAGCAACAGCTTGGTCGACAAGTATTTTATGCTACAGGGCCCGCAGAACTGATTGTGAAGGCCTTCAGGCAGATTTCTTTGACCCTAGCAACAAATGGTGCTGCAATGTGATTGGTTAATGCTTAAATAGGAAAATACACGTCTGGAAGCAGCGCGACCAGGGAGACAGCAATGAAAGGACGAAGACAGAGCATTTGGAATTATAGAATACGTATTCACGGAAATAAATAATAATTAATATCAGTCTGTGATTCAGATATTTTTAGGCCAGCAGAGAAGGCCTTGCAGGCCCTGACGGCCCGCCACTGATATATATATATATTTGTGTGTATATACACACACACACACACACACACATGTATAGCAGGGCTATATATACATATATATATATGGAAAATGAAGATGTCCGCTATGGCTGTTATGCTCCATCATATGAGGTGGCTTGCTCACCTATTCCACAAGAATGTATGAAAAAAACAAGACAAGACAGTTTTTTTCAAAATGGCAGCTTTTCTGTTTATTCATTTTCATAGCAACCATTGTATTTTTTGGTCCCCCTGCGTTGACAAACAGATCTATGTAAGTTTTAGAAGAGTCAGCAAAAATATTTTTGGGTATATCCTTGGCAACCGCGATTTTTTTGTTAACCACTCCCATAATATAGTCATATATGTTATATCATTTCATTTGGCTTAAACCAGAGATTTATATATAACATTTTAACAACATTCTGATAAAAGAAATGTGTGAAAAACAGGGAAATAGCACTTTTGCTAGCTTACCATGCTATCGCCATTCAAAATCTACAACTTCTAATTGGAATTTTTTTTACTAAGTAGCTTCCCAACGATGCTTAAGTTGTAGCTAGTATTAAATGTGTACCTTTTTTTTTCTTTCAGTCCCGTAAGAGATTTTGTCCCTATTCACATTTTTGCCTCTTGCGACGTCATCATTCTGGGGGCATTAGCTAATATTTATTTTCGCCAGGTACTAGGTGTCGTTGGCAAAGTTTTTTCCCATAGGTGCAGTAAGAAAGACAGATTGTTAAAAAATAATTTAAAACATAGTCAGTACAATCCAAGGTTTTTAGATGTGGTTAGATGTATTAAGACAGAAAAATATAATCTGGGATATTTTTTAGGATTTGTTCGTTTAATTTGAGAGATTCTACTCACATGGGGGAGTGGCCTTTTCACTGACACATCCAGGTCTAGAAAAAGAAAACAAAACCGTTGGGCTTTTTTGCCACACCTATTTACACAGTGATGTCATCTGGTCAGGGAAGTCACCTGTTGCCCAGACCGCACTTTGACACTGATAATCTGGGTTTTAATCTGCTCAATATAACACAATGTATGACACATACTTACTGTACATCAATGCAGTCTTTGTATTTAAATAGTGACTGCAAAGGAGAAGTTGACAAGGGAAGGTCACATGACTCACTGCTTTCTACTGAGTTGTTTTTAGGATCACATGTAGATATTTTTATAAACTCAGATTTATATTTCTATATTGGCAGAATAAACATCAACCGCATTTACTATTGATCTGTCTAAAAATACTCATTTAAAAAACAAATAAACAAAATGACAATACAATTTTTTTTCTAAATTAGTAATTTTCCAAAAATCAAAATGACATGTTAAAAAAAATGAAGCAAAATGAAAATGGAAAAGTTCAGTATTATCATGTCACTGATTGGATGATGTTGATGCACAGGAGACAGTCAATGGAATCTACAGTAAGTAATAAAAGTCACTATAGTTTAACGTACAAGTTATGATCTTCTGCCACTTTTTCGTGTGTTTAAAATAATTATTGGGGTGATGGATGGTGCTAACATCTAGATGTAATAGATTGTGCCAAGATTGTGCTAAGCTAGCAAGACACTTGCTAGCTAGCTAGCTAGCAAGTGTCTTATCTGTAAAAGTCTCAGAGGCTGTAAATAAATAAATTAAGGGGAAAACAAGTTTTCTACGGTATTATATTTTGATATTTAGCTCTTAAAAATTGTACTGTGACTTAGTCATTTTGCATTTGTCGTTCAAAGTTTCTCAAACAGCAGCTCTGACTAACAGAAGCTTTTGCACGCTTGGTATTTACACCTTTTATTACTCAACAGAAATGTTATAATGTTACCTAATTACTAACAGATGTTTATTTGGTTATATGTGACCATCAAATTAATCTTAGTCAATGGTCATTTGGAAAAACTAAACAAACTGCTTTTTCATGTACATACAATCCATTTACTAAATGCTGATCAATACACGCCAAGTACATTGATGAACATTCTGGTTCCTGTGTGTAAGGAAACATGTTTCTTCAGGAAGGGGATAGTATGAGATACGGAGGGCAAGTCAGAGTATATACTGTAGAATTTTCCAGATTACACCATTGGGTCACATCTATGATATCATATGGATATCAAAGATCTGATTCACATATCTGATTTGGTAAAGATTTTACGTTGGACGCTCTTTCTGACAACTCCGTATTTATCCGGACTTGGGAACGGCAGAATGAGACTTTTTTAAAAGGAAGAAAAGAAGAAGTTTGATATCGCATACAACAATATCTCACTGACTTGGGAGATGGGGACCAAAGTACTAGTACAAACATAATTTCAAAAATACCAACAATGACCAAACAAATGGAGGAAAATCTCACTGTGGATCAAAGAGACACTGAGTGTTTTATGGTCACCGAGACTCTTTGTATGTTTTCTGCAAAATAAACTTCTAGAAGGCTGGAGCCAGATGTTTTTCAAAAAAAAAAGAACTGAAAAACCTTTGCACCATTGTCTTTCTGGCTAAAAAAAAGGGGGGGAAAAGTTCCATCCAGCACATAAAAACAAGATTTTCATGTCCAAGAATGCAGCCACTAAACAAAAACATGTGGCAGAAATCCCTGGACTGTTAAATTTCTCACAATGGAAGGAAACCGTCTGGCACCCTCAAGGCCAAGACAGCAGAAACAACACCGTTGTGTAAAGATCATGGACTGCTGTCAGACAGGAGCTACCAGTTTGTAAATTACCAATTTAAATTACTATTAAAAAAATCAGAATTATAATTTAGATCCTTTATTTATTCATTCATTTTTTAATCCACTTTAAACCCATAGATGATCTGATTCAACCTTTTAATTAAATACAAATAATACAATTACATTTTTTTATATAAAACATCACTTGGACAATTCAAAGTTCTCATAATATAACTATCTTTATTGACTTTACATGCTCTTTCACTCAGTAAAAAGTTAGTGTTTCCTGTTTGTACATAAATATTTTCCAACTTCTCCAGAGTCAATAAAACTTGGAAACTACCGGTACCTAAAAAATTGAGACACACCAATGCAAGTTTGATATTTGTTCTTTACGTTCCACAAAATGGAAAAAAAATGTTTTTTAATATTTTTTTATATTAATATTTCTTTAAAGTGTGGCTACAAATTAAAAAATGAAATTTTGCTTTTTATAACATACTTAACATGAACTGAAACTCCCTCGACAGGGCTGTTTGAGCACGTAGATCTAAAGGGGGAGAGTTTTTGGGAGGTCAAGTTTTCATTTATGGCCTTTTAGTAATTTCAGTTATTAGAGGGTTTCAGGACAGTTTGCTGCAAATGAAACTTATAAACTAGTTAATTTAGATAAATTACATATATATATATATATATATAAATATATATATATATATATATATATATATATATAAAGTAAAGCTGAAAACTATAAAGAGTAAAAGAGTAATCTGTTTGTTTTTCAGTCTACACAAACTATTCTCCCCCTTAGAAGCTTAATAGTTTAAACTTTATGACAGGGGTCTCAAACTCGCGGCCCGCGGGCCATCTGCGGCCCGCAGGATGATGATTTGCGGCCCCCGTCTTCATATGAAAGATTACTGTTAGTGCGGCCCGCAAGGCTGATATGAATGACAGTTGTTATGTGCAGAGCTGAATGAACCAATCACAGTGAGGTATGTGACTCTGGAGGCGGGACATCGGCGGTCTGTCCAGTGCCTCTGTCTATTATTTATTCATTCCTCCAATCAGCTGGTCGGAGGAGGAGCCAGGAAGCACCAGACGCGATTTCTCGTGCCCCGCGCGGGGAATTTGCTGCTCGCGGCTCGTCAAAAAATGTGTTTCTGTCGCCGCGTGTCGAAGGGGCTACCAGCTCCGTCTGTGGATGTCTCTCTCAGAATGAATGAGAGACAGATATGATGTCGAGGAATACGTTTTTTGACGCGCTGACTGTTCCTAACCAGAACTCCACAAGCTCCGATCCTTAAACCTGTAAGCCCGCCCCGCGCGGCGATCTGCTGCACCCGCCGGTCAGACATGTGATCCTGAGCTCGGCTCGTACCTGCGTGCGCGTGTCTGTGAATTTTAAGGTTCACACACCGGCTGTGTCGGCGCGCATTCCAGTCCATGTAAACGCGATAGAAGTCCGATATTCTGCTACGCGCGTTTGAATAGAACCCCCATGGAAAGCAGCCCCCCCCTGCCACATGCGCGCTGATCCAGCCGCCACGCGCACGAGCACCCCACACCTCCAATGAATAGAAGACACATACAGACGTGGACAAAAGTGTTCATACCCCTCCGTTAAAGAAGGACAAACCCACAATTCTCACTGAAATCACTCAAAACTTACAAAAGTAACAAAAAATAAAACACCTGTGATGTGAATTAAAGGACACACCTGAGTTAATCATGTCACTCTGGTCAAATAGTTTTCAATCTTTCATTGAGGTACCATCACTTTTGTCCAGGCCTGTTTCATTAGTTTGTTTTTTAAATAATTATGTTAATCAACAATTCAAAAGTGATGGCTGATTTTGATTGTTTAATTTTATTTTTTTACATTTATTTATTGTTACTTTTGTAAGTTTCGAGTGATTTCAGTGAGAATTGTGGGTTTGTCCTTCTATAACTGAGGGGTACCAACACTTTTGTCCACCACTGAAGGTCAGATTTATTTATTGTGAGGAGAGTTCTACAAAAATCTACATAAAATGAAATCCTTCAAAGATTTTCTCGTTACCGGGGCTTTTCTCACTCTGAAGGAGGATGTGTTAATACAGACATTTGAAACTGAATCAAAATAATGAGTTTTCTCTAGTCAGTCAATATGTGGTTTCTTCAGTTGTCTGTATCTGTTGTTTGGTCATTATTATTATTTTATTTATTTATCACTAATGTATTTGTTTTTTTATTCATCTTTTAATGTATGGTAAAAAACAAGAAAACAACAACAGAAAATTCTACATATATTATATATAAAAATATTACACCTCAATTATGTAGTTTGAAATCGAGTAGGAAGAAGTTTAAAAAACTTTTTTTAATCCTACCCCCTAGCAATATATCTTAAATGTAATCTTCAATATAAACTATTCCAGAAACGGACATTAACTACCCTTATTTTTTTATATATATATAAATCAACACAGACAAAGATCTATACACGTCGTTCATTATTTTTTCATTATTTTGTGTTAAAAATAAAGATATTTAAGAACATTGGAATGTTTTCTCAGCGATTTTCTTGAGAAAATCCTGATGCGGCCCGGCCTCAACTAGACGCTGCCTGTAGTGGCCCCCGGCTGATTTGAGTTTGAGACCCCTGCTTTATGACCTGAAACAGAAATTAAACCAAAGATAGTTTGGTTGGACTTTCAACTTTTGACTTGGTAACATACTACTGAAAGAGAAACCAAGCAGGGCGCCATAAAAAAAAGTACTCCAATTACTTTCTTTTCTAAAAATCCGTCAAAAAATACATTTCTCTGACCCCACCCTTTCACGTTGCCTCCATTCAAAAGCTGGAAATGTCCTTTATAGAAACCAGTAGGAGTTAATTCAGGTAGATATTCAGGTTTAGTAATGTCCTCGAGGACATCTTTACAGTGCTGGTAGTTAGGGAGTTAAATGTTTTATTAAAAGAGTATTTAACACATTTAAATTAAAAAAAAAGGTGCGATCCTCACACACTAACCTACATGATCCTGCTAAAAACAGATTATATATTTTGCTGCAAAGGATAAAATGCTACAGCTCTTTTCAAATTGCAGTTTAATCCAATGTACACATGGATATACAAGCAAACATGTTTTGAGGTAGTATGAATTAAAGGCGGTGTAAATATGGAAGCACACGAGCAAAAAGTGATACATTTTTTTTATATCACATTAAAAAAAAACAACTGCAATGACCCATGATCAAGTTTTTTTAAAAGTTTTCGTTCCTTTTTTCTATAGTTTTTTTTAGTTTATCTTTAAACATGAAGCAATATTTTTGAGAAATGTTGCAAAACTCGTAACATAATTTTCAGAAATGACAAGTTGTTGATTTCACGATAAACGTAAAAAAAAAGAATGGTTAAAAGTTGATTTAAAAAAAGAAAAGAAACATGAAATGGAGAAAAATGTCAAAGCGAAAAATGAACGTTCCAAACATCCCAAATTGCTTTAATCCAAATCATTCCTGATCAAATTATTGAGAGCATTGAATGAAATAAAATAAATTTTACAATAGAAAGAATAAACATTATTCTTAAAAATTATAAGCTTTTACAGCCGCAAGAGCAAACACTGTTTATGATTTTAGAAGTAATTAGATGTCTTTATGGGAGGAGTTGGTGAAGTGGAAAGAAAAATAAACGTCCACAAAAAACAAAAAACGTGGACACACAATTTAGGTATTTTAAGTCCCCTCCGATCATATTTTAGTCTATTTTTAAAGCGTTCCCAGTGGTCTTTTGATCATGATTGGGATGTTTTTAGCCAAAATCAAGTTGTGGGTGGGAAGTTGGCACGAAGAAACCCCACTCCCTTCCCCTCCTTGTTCCTGAGAGATCTGCGTTTACGTGCTCTCCCTCTAGCTTACAGCCCCTCACATCCTATAGCATAACGTTACCGGTGCAACAATCTGATATTTTTGCAACACATTTAAAAAAAATGAACAAATTCAACATGATTTGAATCCTATTTTAGATTTGAAGTTTAGCTACTTTGAAGCATAGAATCCTGGGAGAACATGACATGAATGACAGAGAATATTAATAGTCTTAAGGTAAATGCACTTTATCAGCTGTGATTTTAAACCTTCAACACAGAGGTTGATGCTTTATTTTAAGGAAAAAAAGTTTTTTATGTAGTGAATACAGCAGACGGCTGAGAGCTCTTAAATCAGGGGTGTCAAACTGAATCGCACAGGGAGCCAAAATTCAAAACACACTCTAGGTTGCAGGCCGAACAGGATCAACATTTATTGAACACACTAAAACTATATTTTTAAAACTTAAAAAAACGTAACTTTTTAACATAATTATGAACTAGATATATAGCATTACCTGCGATAATGCTAGTGTGAATCCTGTAAGCGGAACTTGGCTGCTGAAGATGCTAGTGCTGATAGCTGAAGATGCTGAAATTGATAGCTGAAAACGCTGAAGTTGATAGCTGAAATCACTGAAGTTGATAGCTGAAATAACTGAGGTTGATAGCTGAAAACGCTGAAGTTGATAGCTGAAATCACTAAGTTGATAGGTGAAAACACTGAAGTTGATAGCTGAAATCACTGAAGTTGATAGCTAAAAACGCTGAAGTTGATAGCTGAAATCACTGAAGTTGATAGCTGAAAACACTGAAGTTGATAGCTGAAAACGCTAAAGTTGATTTCTGAAATCACTGAAGTTGATAGCTGAAATCACTGAAGTTGATAGCTGAAATTACTGAAGTTGATAGCTGAAAACGCTGAAGTTGATAGCTGAAATCACTAAGTTGATAGCTGAAAACACTGAAGTTGATAGCTGAAATCACTGAAGTTGATAGCTGAAAACGCTGAAGTTGATAGCTGAAATTACTGAAGTTGATAGCTGAAAACGCTGAAGTTGATAGCTGAAATAACTGAAGTTGATAGCTGAAAACGCTGAAGCTGATAGCTGAAATCACTGAAGCTAATAGCTGAAAACGCTGAAGTTGAGAGCTGAAATAACTGAAGCTAATAGTTGAAATCACTGAAGTTGATAGCTGAAATCACTGAAGCTAATAGTTGAAATGGCTGAAACTAATAGCTGAAATCACTGAAGCTAATAATTGAAAACACTGAAGTTGATAGCTGAAATCACTGAAGCTAATAATTGAAAACACTGAAGCTAATAGCTGAAATCACTGAAGCTAATAGCTGAAAACACTGAAGTTGTTAGCCATCTAAAATATTAGCTAAATACCAAATTAGCCTAAAAAACAAAAAACAAAAAAACTTTGGTGAGTCAAAATAGCTAGCATGTAGCTGAAATATTAGCTGAACCCCAAAATGGACAAAACAAAAAAAAAGAGGCTAAATTAGCCAAAACATTTATAGCATTTAGATGAAATATGAACTCCAAAATGGAAAAAACCTAAATAGGAAAAAAAATAGGTTGTAGCTGAAATATTTGCTCAACTTTAAAACCGTAACTTTTTAACATAATTATGAATAATGTAAACAGGCAGGAATATTATTCCAGAATAAATCAACTTAAACCTGAAATAACTTTCAATATTTTACTCTCCAAAAAATATATTTTGTCAAAATTATACAAGTTAGAAATAAGCACAAGATAACATCAGACCATTAATAACAATAAATAAAATGATCTGGAGGGCCGGATAGAATTACTCGGGGGGCCGGATCCTTGACTTTGACACATGGCTTAACTCCATCCATCCGGTGCTTCACAACTTAGCCACTCCACAAGGGGAAATGCTGGACTTTTTTTTTTCTCGACAGCACTTTCTACTACAGGAATGAATGGGGGGTCTGACTGCGCAAATAATTCAAGATTTAGTTCTCACTGACAGAGCAGGATGATGTGGCCGAGCGCCAGGCATCGTTGGCAGCTGCAAGCACTTCCTTCTTTGTCACGCTCGGCAATTCCACTCAGATCTGATAGGCGCAGCAATGTCGTTACTGTAATCAACTCTGCTTTGGCCTGACAGGTTTTTTTTTTAAAGCAACAACAGCTTCAGCTCTAAGATGCAAAGACAGAAGAAGAAGTAAATAGAAAATAAGTTTTACTCCCTTTTTGCATCTAATCATTTGCAATATGCTGCAACACAACACTGTGGTTGTTTATGCAATTTCTAACAGAAGTTTCTGCTTAAGTGAACTGTCATAAAACTATTAGTAACTTGCATGTTTTCCTGTAAATGTGTTCTAAATGCAGCCTAACAGGTTGCTGAAACCCTAGAGAGATGAGTGCAGCCCCCTCTGAATGCACATTTTGGGAAGCACCCTGGCACGCATTTGAAACTACAGATCTCGTTTGCAGGAAGCAAAGACAGTTCATCACACGCGATGCAGAAAGGCGTAGTTGCACCACATCAGATCAATCTGGCCACTTCCTGCATTTATCATTTTACAATGACGTCATGCACTAGAAACACCTGAAATGTTAATGACTCTGCAATAAAATAAAAAAATATCAACTTTTTATACACATATTAAAAGAAATGCTGTTTTTGGAGAAACTCAAACAGAAAATATTAATTCTCCATCAAATAGGTTTATTTTATTGTTGATAAAATTTCAGGGAGAAAAATAAAGCTACATCACTGCCCTCTGATGGCTAATGTTGGTATTACAATATCACTTTATTTTAAAAACCCACTCCAAAGAAAATCATGTTTTTGGGGTTTTTCACATGGTTTTGTGGCCATTTTTTTCATAATGAAAATTGCATTTGTAAGCATTTTCTTTTTAAATCTTTGTGAATCAGGAGAAGAAAAAAATGCAGTTTAAAAAAAAGAAGGATTTGTGATGTAGAAAATGTGTTGGGTGGGCAACAAATTCCTTTCTCCACGCTCTCAGCAACAGAAAGGGGAAAGGGGGCGGACTTGCTTTGCACCAACAATTCAAAGGGCTAATTTTTTAATCAACTCCTGCCGCTCTGCAGAAACTTTGTCCTGGAAAACAGGAAAAGGTTTTTGAATTTTGGCTAAAATGGCATAATTGTAATTAACAGACAACTGGGAACACGTTGAAAAAATATCAAAAGAGGATAAATTGATCTTTAAAGACAAATAAACTACAATTATCAAGATATTTAAGCTCATGTACATGAAAATAGTAAACACTCCAGTTATTAAACACTGAAAAGTTGTTCAGAAAGATATTCTTCTCAGTTCAGACTAGTTATGCAACAAAGTGAATGCAGTTTATTGAAAATGAAGTTATGCAAACACTACTTCATTACCAGAGGGGTGGCATCAGGAGAAATGAATAAACACATTTTTACAAATATGACCAAGAAGCAGCGTTCGAGTTAGAAACAAAAAGGTGTAAACATACCAAATACAAGGAAGTAACTTTATTGCAAAACAAAAAACCCCGCAGTATTCAGCATGTCTGTGCAAGTCAGGTCTCAAAGTTTGTCAATTTATGTTTCTATGTTGTGTTCTTTCCTAACAAGCATTAGTCAAGATGACTTTTAAACAAGTGTTTGAACGACCAAATGATTACAGATGAGTTAGGAAAGCCTAATACAAAGATAAGACGGCACAAGAATCTGTTATAAATGACAAAGTGTGCAAAACAAAGGTGGCAGATGTTTATTCAGCTGTACTGTAGTGAGGAGATGTGTGCTGCATGTGCCAAAAGGACTGTAAACTGCTTCATCATTTACTCAAAATAGGTTTAGTTTCTTCAGGTTAATGTAAAAAAAAAAGAAGCCCATGTGCAAATCAGTACACGCGCAAAGATACCTTTGATAAGGCGGCATCAGCAAACATTAGGGTATAAAAGAAGCACAATGTGAGGGGTTGATTGAGTTTTTATGAGTAACAGACGATATTTTAGTTTTTTTTTTTTCTCCTTCTAGTGTGATTTTATCACACGAAAAACTCATTTGTCGCCACAGTTTTGGATAAAGCACCGACCGGCATCCCCACACCCGTTTGTGCGTCTTCCGAGTGTGACCGAAACAAAGCCGAGCGTGGCGTCCACTCCTTTCGGAACGCCGAAACAGTCAGTAGGAGGAAGCGCCTGCCTCTTTAGTGTCTCCACAGATGGGATCTGTCCGGCTTTAGTTGGCCGTCTTTCGCCACAGGAGCAAACATCTCCAGTCCAGCCCGTTAGTCAGTTTTTGAAGGCCCCATAGCGACTGGCTTTACTAATGAAGGTCTTGAGCAGGTCATGGTCCATGTCTGCAAAGGCCTGGGTCTGCGTGACAGCGGTTAGGTGGTTGACACAAAACTTGAAGCAGAACTCCTCCAGGTCCTAAAAATGAAGAGGGCTGTCTGGTGAGTGCTGAGGAGTACAACCGGCTAGCCCCCGCCACCAAGGAGTTTGAGGTTAGGAGCTTACCCGGGCCTCATACTTGACGGCGGCGGAGAGGAGAGTGATGGCGTTCTCCTCAGAAATTCCCCTCTTGATGGTCTCCTGACAGAGCCTCTTCAGCCTGGTCTCTCGGTAGAACGTGGCCAGATCCAGCAGTCCTGGAAAACGAGCAGAGCCGCTTTAGCGCCCGTTTACATTCTCTGCTTCTCTGTAGAGCTCGCTTTACCGATAGCATCCTCTGGTGGCAGGTTAATGCTGTCTGTGTAGAGATATTCCAGAAAGGCTCGGTACACCAGGTATGAGAATTGGTGAATTTCAATGGCGTCTTCGTCCGTCTCGTTCAACAGCGCGCGGAAATGCTCGCACCTGGAGAGGAGGGGCAAAAAATAAAAAAAAAATAAAAAAAGAGAAAGGAAGGCTCTGCATCAGTAATTACGACATTAAAAAAAGTCTGCAGGCAGAAAATTAGAAAGCAGTAGTAGACTCTTTCCAGTTCAGAACTACATCCTCTTCCTTAAAACCAGAAAAAAAAGTTTTAACCACAAAAAAGGAAAACATGCATTCTTTCTTCATTCTTTATGAAAACTGAAGAGATTGAAGTTAATTTAGCAGCTTAATTCTTCAGAAATCCTAATTAACCTGTTTATCAGTGCAACAGCTCACCTATATCCAAAGAAAATCTATGGTTTTAGCTCCAAATATCAATATATTACTCCTAAATTCACCTCTGGATGCAAATGTAAGATAACTTTGTGCTAAAAGGACCAATCAAAACATTTTATTGATATATCAGGATTTCACAATAATCTTCTCACTGGTATAATACTATAATAAATATATTTTTTTTGTTTGTTTTTTACAATCCCTTAAAGTTCCACTCAAACTATATTTTTTCTAATGTAAAATCATTCCTAGTGTTCTTTAATCATAATTATGCAACTTTTTAGCTAAAATAAAGTTATTTTTAAAAATACATTTTCTGCAGTGTGGCAGGAGTTCATTAGAAATTTCCCCTTTGAGTTGTGTTGCAGAAGTAACACTACGCTGATATCCCATCATTCCTTTGTTCACACCCTCATGGCCCCAAGCCAACATTACAGGTGGGGAAAAAAAAAACTGAGCAATATCTGAGCTATCCAGCTGTACAGTTTTTAGCCAGATGGCAGCTCAGAGGAAGAAAATGAAAACATTGATGTTTGTCTGCGAGTGGATGCTTCAGAGACCCCGCCCATTTTAGTTGCTGAATCTCAAATATTAGCTTTTTTAAACCGCAGGATTTTAACTGATCCTGATTCATCGTGGTTTTAATAAAGAATTACTCATGGGAGGCATTTATAAAGTGAAGAAACGAAAAATTGCATTTCTTTTTTTTTAATAACTTATTTATCAAACAGTTTCAATACACAGTTGTTATATAAAACAATGTTTATTTTTTAATTGCATTTCTTAGTATTTCTTCATACAAATCGTTCTGAATCCAAAGTAGACAAAAATATGTTGTTTGTAAAAGAGCATAATTGTGAGTTTTCAGTAAAAGGGAAAACTCAGAGGTGAATTTCCAAAGAACTCCTGCTGCTCTGCAGAAACTATGTCCTACAAAACAAATTGGGTTTTTTTGTGTCTAAAAACAGCATAATCATAATGAAAACACCACAGAGAACAATTTTACAATAGATGAAAAGATGATCAAAGTGGGTTTTTAATGCATTTTTATCTCATTTTCATTTTATTCTTTGAATTAATTTGAGATTAATCTGTTTTTAGACTATTAATTTTATAAAAATCGAATAAATCTGGATTTATAGATACAGAAAAATGTTTTTTTTTTGGGGGGGGGACAACATTTTTTTTTAAAAAAGGCATGATTTTTCTTTAGTATTATGTCTTTTCTTTAAAATAACTGTTATTTCAACTGTATTCTCTCTCAATCTTGTCTTTATTTTCTTTAGCTGAGCTGACAGAACACATTTTGGAGCAGGGTCAAGTCTTTTTTTGTTCAGATTATAAAGATTTATATCACTAAAGTGTTCTTGAAAGGCCAAACTGCACTGTAAAGTTTACAGCTGACCGTCATGGGAACAATCAGCTCAGTTTTCATTGTTCGAGTCGTTTCACGTGATCAGCCGAAGCAGAAGTTTTTTTTTTTGTGTGTGAAGGTTCGAACTGAGGTTGACCGCACAGACAGCCTGGCTCCTTCCTCCTGACGGTGCAAAAGAGCAAAGAACTGGAATGCAGATGATCTGCGCTCGAGCGGGGTTATAAAAAGCAGCAGGGGAAACAATAGACGTTCTCTGCTCTGAGACGCCCAACAGGAAACTCTGCAGAGCAGGTCGAGTTTAAAAGAACGAAAAAGAGACTATTGGAGGGAGAAAATATGCCTTCATTTTTCAAAGTTACTATATTTAAGAATTCAGAAAGGCCAAAGAGTGTTCCTCTTCCCCTGAAAGTCCCTGTGGTTTAAGTGTCATCAGCAAAACCTCTGAATGTGGGAGAAAACAATGAGACTCATGTGATCAAAATACAGAAGGAGTCAAATGTGAAGAGAATCTTTGAGAAACTCTGCATATCATTCTGGTATGGTGAGAAAAAAAAAAAAGTTTGAATCCACTGAACTTCTAACCAGTTTGACTTTCTGACACAAAGAAATGCAGCTTATTTAAAAAAAAAGTCCTAATTTGTGATGTAACGTTGAAGAATGAACCAAAATCTTTACATATACAAAAAGTCACATTAAAAGTGGGAAAACAAACAAAAAGAATGTTTTCCCGGTGTTGTTTTCTGCTGAGAGGCCGCTCTGTTCTCACCTGATCTTCAGCAGCGCTTTGTGAACATGGATGCATTTTCCATCCACTAAAAACTTCAGGTCGGAGATCTCCGGACTGTCAAACTCCTTCTTCAAAGACTGAGCCACTGTCAGATAATCGTCACCGTCTGGAAAACAACAGAACAAACAAAGATAACATTCAGAAACAGCATCAACACTGTGATAATTTATGTCTTAAATTCACTATTAAAGTAAAGTCTGATACTTGGTAACATGTTCTCAGTCTGGTTAAAAAGACAAACTTTGACAATAGAAATCTCTTTCTGCCTCATGTTTTGAGAAATTGTGTTTCTGTGTAAAGTAGAGCGAAAACATTTAAGAGGAAAACAATCCAGGACTGTTTGATAAGATTTAGTAACCATTCCTAAAATGTTTAGATAGATAAATGGCATAAATAACACCTTAATTTATATGTTCTCCTCATCTATATGCCCCCTTTTTTCTCTCCTCACTTTTTTTTGCAGTTTTTTATGCTAACTGTTTGAGTTGTTCACATATGCTCAGTAAAATGTTGTACCATATTTTTGAAAAAAAAAGAGACTTTGTGTTTAACTTAGTAAACTCAATAATTGTCCTCTGTTTTTTTAAAGTTGCTCCATGGTGATTTTTTATTTGAACTTCTTCTTTGTATAAGATATATATGTAAAAAAAATCATATTAAAAGAAAACAAGTTTATGAATGTGTTCAGTAGAGCTTAATAAAAATAAAATGATTTTAATTGTTCAATAACGTTATACAACCTTAGTAATGTGTACTAATAGAAAACATTTAGAGTCAGGGTTGAGTTAAAGAATTTGGGTTATGTTTATATGCGTTATAATTTCCTCATAAAAATTTTAAAAAATGTTGTAACATTTTCGATTGGTTTTGGCATTTAGAAAACCCTAAAAGCTTTTGAAAGTGTGTTTTTTTTTTTTAATAGGATTTTTTTTCCTCAAAGACTGGCCCTGCGACACACTGGCGTCCCGTCCAGGGTGTATCCCGCCTTCACCCAGAAGTGGCCGGGTAAGGCCCCGGCACCCCCGCCGTGACCCGGAAAGGGATAAAGCAGTTTAGAAAATGGATGGGTGGATTATCAAAGACTGCAAATGTTTATCTGACTAATAAAATCTATTCTGATTAAAATTAAATGATATAGCTGACTCTACCCCAGAAAAATAGAACATACAAACAAAATATACGTCACATGCTCTTATGGTGGACGTTATTTGTCTAGTTTCTAAAGGGACACCATTTGTTTTTAAAGATAACACATTTGTAAATTCATAGTTTGTGTTTGAAGTTGTGTATTTATTTCTAACATCATTCAACCATTTTTGCAAAACATTTCTCCTTCTTAAAACCCTAAAAAATGTATTTGAACGTATTTGTTTTAGAAGTTTCTTGCAGATCAGATTAAACAGGCGATACTGGAGAGTTTGATTAGATTGGTATTTTTTTGTTTTTCTGGTTCTAGAATCCAATAGACTGAAATTGATTTTAAAAAATTATGAAAAAATGGGTTTTAGTGTTTTTAACTGCAAAATGAGCCTTTTGGAGGACACATATAAGAATTTTTTTTTTTTAATTGTATTTGAGTATTGTTTTTTTCAAAAACTCCCTGATCTGCTCCTTCCTGATTCATTCAATTGTAGACAAATATATTCATGTACATCTGTGTTCTCCTCATCTGAGTGGGATTTTGTTCAAAACTTTACAGCTGGATTTCTCAAATATCTAAATTTGTTGCACCACTAATGTTAAGTTTGGAGTTGTGAGGAGCTGTAAGCTAGCGGGAGAGTTTGTAAACAGAGAGATGATGGGAATTGGGCGGCAGGGTTGCTGCCCCTACAACTCAGAAGTGAGTTTTTAATGAATTACTGATGCTCTGCAGAAACTATGTTCAAGAAATTTTTTTTTTTTTAAATTTTGGCTAAAAACAGCATAATCCCAATTAAAAGACCACAAGAAATTATTTTATGGAAGATCAGAAGATGATTTATGGATCACTTATTTTAATGTCAATATCTTAATCAAACCGGGTAAACACACAGCAGAGCTGACCCGAGTTCAAACAAACTTGTTTGACAGAAAGGAAGCCCCAATTTCCTGTTTACTCTTCACAACCACTTCCAGGAATTTGCATCCAAGATTCGCACGTTGCCACTAAATAATCATCTATAACAGGTCGAAGTGTAAATAGAACAATGGCCACAATTTCACATGTTTAACAACCTTTAATTACAGAGAAGAGCTGACCTGAGGGGGCCCTTCTCTTTCTGCAGCGCTCTTACCGACTGACAGGAGGTGCCACGTCACCGCTGGAGTGGCGAAGCAGGCGAACACGTCATCCGTGCTGCTGAAGTGGGTGAGGTGTGGGCTGGACACCGCCTGACCGCGACACTGACCCCACATCAGGACCTGTCCGCTCTGCGTCTTAGCAGCTGACGTGTGGCTGGTGTGACACGCAGCCACCTCCACCATCCTGGAGAAGGAAGGCACGAGTTAAATACCCATAATTCCCTGTCATCAAGTAGATTTAAATCTGTCAAGAAGGGGAAAAAACCCAACAACTTTACATTTTCTGTACTCTAAAAACAGAAAATGCATCCACCCAATTTAAAGGTCAGTTTATTGGACTCATGGTAGCGAGTTCTCCTAAAATTTGTGGGTTCAAATCCACAGTTGGTTGGTACCTCCCAGCTAAAAAAAACAGCCTTAACAGCATATTGAGACTTTTTGCACAAAAAGCACAGAATTAAACATGAGAAAGAAAACATTTTCATGTTGACTCTCCTGAGAACGATAGAAAATATTTTAAAAAATGTCGACAAAAGACAGTCAGAGAAAAGTTACTTTGTGACCTGAAATTGAGTAAAGCTCCACTTGATAAAAATATTAGTCTTAGGCCTGGGAATCACTGGGTGCCTCACGATACGCGATACATGGTTCACGATATTGATAATATCGCGATAATTGGTAAAAATCGTCTCTAATAACTTACATTATATAGAAGAACACATATTTAAAAAGATTCTGTCTAATTTTGTGCAACAAATAATAGACACTTTGGTGCAACATTGCTGAAATCAGTAACACTATGTCTTTGACAAGCACCGACACCGACAGAATTGGAATTATTTGTAAAGTTCCATGTCAACAATAGTAAACATAAACAGCAGTGCCACGATCTAGTGCAAAAACGTTGTAAACAACACACCAAAAATTAAATATTTCAAGTAGCAGCCGGGCACATTGGTGCTCACAACAGCCAGCCTTGCAACGCGGACCTCCCATCTACCTCCAAAGGAACATCTCGCCAAACGATGATGAATATAACGTTTTACAGCCTCTTCGAATGAAAATAAAAGATTCATACTTAGTGAAAACCCATTGAAAAATCAATCGTAGGGCTAAATATCACAATATATTGCAATATTGATATTATGTCGAATCTGAATTCTTCCCTTACCCCTACAATTGTAGGGGCATTCTTAGGGGTTGGGTTGTCTGAAATGGTTTAAGAAATGGGGACTTTTGACTGCGTATCCCTCCGCCAAGAGGGTGATCCGCGTCACACCGCGGAGGAGAAAGGCCATTCTTTATGAGAAGTTTACATTTAAATGCAAGTAATGACTTTAAAGTTACAAAACTGATGTTATGTATTTCCTAGCACTAGCAGCTACGTGCTAACTTAGATGACTGGCGACTATTGATGACATCATAACATGAAGACACTATTTTTCCCATATATCTCAAGCAAAATATAGGGATAGGGAGCAGCTGTAGGGGGAGGGGAAGAATTTGGATTTGGCCTCAGTCACATGTGCGAGGGGGTTGATCGGCACAGGTGCTTTGGGCTTTTGGGTTGTCTGGACCGTGGGGGTTGTAGAGAGGAGCCGGCGCAAAAAGTGTCCGTTCTTTGAGGCTTGTTCGACTACCTCAAGTGACGTCATATAGATGGAACGTACCATTGTTGTGCGTGATGTAAGTGTGTCTTTAAGTATTCATAAGACTATTAAAAGTTGCACACACTTTTTATTCATCATACTTTATAAATCCTTCCAGCTTCAAATGAGTGTACTTTATTTCCAATAACCCTATCCAAAAGAAGTAAAAGCAAAGTTCTAACCTCTCCTTGTCCGTGTTTATTAGCGTCGGGAGAGCTTGGTTGCTTTTATTGCCCGTCCCCAACTGTCCGTACGAGTTGGCCCCCCAGGCGTAGACGAACCCTTCGTCTGTAAGCGCCAGTGTGTGTGCATATCCACACGCTACCTGAAGCAGGGAGGAAGAACACCTTTCAGGGGAACAGGAAAAGACACCAGAAGAGATCTGGAGGTCTCTTAAGGGTTCTTACCTGAACTACATTGACCCCCTGGAGGGCAGCGATTCTACACGGGGTCTGCTGGTTTCCATTGTTCCCCAAACCTAGTTGGCCGTTGCAGTTGTAGCCCCAACCATAGATCTAAAAACACACAAAAAAAGGAAACGTTTGACTTTTTTGTTGGTATATATTTCAACTAGAACAATTAAGGTTTATAACAATTATTTTTCTATTAGTTGTATTTATTTTTAATAGTTTTTATAATGCAAAATGAAAGTATTTATTTATTTAAGGAGCAGTTATTTCCCCTTTGGTTTAACCCTTGTGCTCTGGGTGATGCTGTGGGACCTCTTGTGGCGTGGTATCTGGTTGTTGGTCATGTGACTCATTAATTTGAAAAAAACGTGTTTCCATTGCAGTTTCGTGAAATATGTCAATTTCACTTTTTTGATAAACGTAAGTTTTTCCAAAATTGCCATGTTTCCATTAGGCACATTTATTATGGTCTTTCTATGACACCATCTTTTTCTTTGTAAAGAGCAAGATTGCTTGAAGTAAAATAATAGGATTTGATCTGAAGAAAACGTCAGAAAGTACTTTAATTAATAGAAGCCTTTGATAATACAAGCTTCAACAGGAAGTACACCATTTTTGGGGTTTATGCGCCAGATTATATTAACCAACTGTTTTAGTCTGAGTATTATCTAACCTTAAATTGTACAGAAAGTTCCCTAACTAATCAGTAAAGGAGTCCAACTTTAGCTTATTTGTTGAACTATTCTAGAACATTTTCTGTCACAGTACCTCTCCGTTGTCCAGAACAGCCATTGAGCAGAGTTGGCCACAGGCCACGTTGACCACCACTTTGCTCTGCAGGCAGCTGCTGACCCGGCGCGGTGTTGGCTGATTGGCAGTGGACCCAGAACCCACTTGGCCCGAGTTGTTGTAGCCCCACGCGAACACCTGAGCACCAGCAAGTTCTATGAGATGTGCGGGTTAAGCAAAAACCAGACACATGGCTTGTTGAGAGACCCGACCTTACCTCTCCATCAGTGGTCAGGGCGATGGTGTGATGGGAACCGCAGGCTACCTCTGTCACCCTTTTGCCAAGGAGGTTGGTGGACACCAACGAAGGGGTCAGCCCGTGGTTCGTGGTCCCGTTGCCCAGTTGGCTGTATCCATTATGGCCCCAGGCAAACACCTCACCATCTATGGAGGAACAGATACACATTCAGTTGTGGTTTCACAAAGTGCTTTTATGTGGTTATTTTTTTTTTAGCTGTAATTAATTAATCTACTGTAATCTCATCTAATAACTGCTGTAAAAAAAAAAGCCTAATTTTGAAGTATTTTCATTTAAATTTGAGACGCCATAAAAGATTGGGAATCTATTACCATGACAACACGTTTAACCCTTTAACTGTACATAGAGAACTGGACAGAGCAGATGTGATGTCACCCATAGAAAATGCCTTCCCTCATTTTGCTCTAGCAAATTGAAACCTATTCAGTCGCCATTTTTCCACAATATGGATCTCACCACATTGGAGCCAGATGACAGTGATTGGTTCGAGTCAACGTTTCTATGGCAACTACTGTTGCTAATCAGGATTAAGCTTGTTCGAAGTCCACACCCCTTCCACTGAAAGTGGCTCGGGGGAACTTCTCAAACAAATGTTTGAGGAGGGGTCCAGTGAGCACTACATGCTTTTACTGAGCAATCTGATTGGTCAGTTTTTAACTTTAATAACTTGTGATACAGAAAAAAATATGAAAAAAGTAGCATTAGTAAGAAGATGTCAAGGAAAATTAACCAGAAAAAGAATGATTATTCTGATAAATAGAATGACTGGTTAATAGTTGTTTCTTTCTGAATTGAAGTCTATGGGATTTTGGCTTCTGGAGCCAGCAGCTACTTCCTGTTTGTCATGCAAGAGGGAGGTGTCACTCAGTCCAGTTCTTCTGTACAGTCAATGGTTAAACTGCAAATAAAATAGTCTGCTTTTTGCAAAAAATGACTTAAATCTAAATTTTTAAAAAAGACTTAAGTAGTAATAATTGATTTAATATTTATTTTTGTAACTGACCATGGTATAAGCAGGTCAACGAAAGAAGTGGACCTCACGGAAACAAGCGTCCGACACAATCAGGCCTTCGTTTCATCCTTTTTTTATTGTATTGGACATCTCAGGAATTACATAATAGTTAATTGTCTAAGATTAAAAATGAGATTAAAGCAAGATCTATAAGTAATTAATCGTGGTTACCGAGATAACTTGACACCCCTAATTTTACATGATTACCTCTTTAAAAATAATAGTTGACTTTGGTGCTGGGGGATATGACCAAACATATGATGTGGGCGATAGAAAAGCAAATATTGTGCAATTTCTCTTCTATCATTTCTATCGTTTTCATTGCATAACTGCTGTGCAAAAAGGGTTTTCCTACAAAAATAAAAACTGAAACTGTTGTGCACTTTAAAAAAATGTTTCCCATGTGTGACGATTCAGTTACATGTTACTTGAAAAAATAAATCCAGTAAGTAATGACATTTTTGTCACTTTTTAATCAGGGAATAGATGAAAATATACTTTATGGTTATTTATATCATGATATATAACTTTTCCCATCTCACTCAGAACTAGTTGACTTTGAAATTTTCCTTTAACGGATTTTTATTTCTTTGCCTCCTGTGAAAACCCCCTCATAGTTTTTTTTTTTAAACCATTATATTCAAAGTAGAGTACCTGCTGTTGCGATAACCACATGTGGTCCAGTCCCATAGCTTAGGGACACAATCTTCTTCCCACACAAAACATCAATCCTGCGTGGCTCGATGGTGCTTTGAAGGTCTCCCAGACCCAAACAGCCACTGCAGTTGGTGCCTAAAGCAAAGACCTGCGAACACACATCAACACAGTTCAAGTACCACTGATGCTGATAAATGACACATTAGCTCTACATGGATAAAATCATTGATATCCGTTTAAAGACCATCTTTTGATCTATTTTAAAAGCGTTCCCAGAGGTATTTTAACTATGATTGTGTCTTTTTTGTGGCATTTTAAGGACGTTGTTTGTGCAGGGTAGCAATAGTTCATTAGAAATTCAACTCTTGAGTTGTGGGCGGGGCCTTTCCCACACATTAACCACACCCTCTTTCATCTTCTTGTTGTTGAGAGTTCAGAGCAGGGTCACAAATGCACTCTTTTCCCAAACAGCATTTTTTAATTGCTCCTAATTCACAAAAATTTAAATAACGAAATACCCAGAAGTGCAATTTTGATGTTAATTTTCTTTATAAATGTCCTTAATAATCAGAAAAAATGCAACAAGAAGATGTTAAAAATACCAAATACACAATTTTCATTGAAGTGAGTCTTTAAAAAACACAAAAAATTGCTTTTTTATCCTCCAGAAAGGCTTTTTTTAAAATGCCAGATTGTGAAAAATATTTTTTCTTGAGCTAAAGCCTTTCATAGAAATGTAATTATCATTTATAAGCCTGACTTATTTATTATTTCTTGCTTCAACAAATGTAGTTTGCAAAAGATGGATTTCCTTCCACAATTGCACAAAAACACAGTAGATGGATAAATAAGAAAGCATGAACACATGGAGTCGTTCTGCACCTTTGCACTGAATAAAAATAGAAGTTGCTCGGGTATTAGGCCGATATGGCTAAAGATAGCCTCATTCTATCTGCTTATCTCTGTGCTGTGAACTCTCATTATAACGCCTCAGGATGGAAAGCCTGAACCATTTGTTTTATTTAAGTCTCAACACGAACTGATCAAATAAAAGAGTATCAACACTTTGAAGGCTTGTTGCACACCTCCATTCAAAGCAGCTGATTAAGGCGGCCCTGCTTAAAGCCCCAAAGGTTACCTCATCGTTAACGGTGACATAAAGAGCTTCGTTAGCAGCACTGCCAAAGACACAAGCTTGCCGGATAAGCCGTAGCTCCTCTGGAGGAAGGAGTGCAAACACAGGCCACTTCCCCACGTCCAGCATAATACTCAGCTATGAGGAGAGAAGAAAACACAGTTAGAAATCTAAAGCTGCAGAAAGTCATTTACTTGTTAAAAAATACCAGATTCACAACGTATTGAGTTTCCAATGCACATTTTGGTTTATTTTATCATATAAAACCACATATTAGGTATTAACTTGAAAATATGACACAAAACTTGATATAAAATGGTATAACTTTTCTTTTTTTTAACTTTAAAAAACCTCTAGCATGATATAAAACACGACAAGCTCATTTACAGTTGAAAAAGACACATATAAAATCAACTTATAATAGTATATTATTGTTAAAAAAATACTAAAATTTTAATATTTTGCCTATTTTGCTGAAGTTGGTCCAAAAGTAAACACCATATTATGTCTGTAGCAGACAAATACAGCCTACTTTTGATAAATCTGACCCAATTAATGGGTTTAAATGTGGCTGAGTGGATGACAAATAATATTTAACAAAGTATTACACCAAAAAGAAGTCTTAAGGAACTCCTATTTTATAAGGATAATTCTATTTCCTCTGTAATTTAATGAAAAGTTGAATATCTGCAGAAAACAAAAGCAATTTTCCAGTATTTTACTTTAAAAAATGAATAGCAATTAATAAAATAATACATTTTAAAGCAAGATCTCACTGCCAAAATACTGAAGAATTAGTATTAAAGTTCAGCAGCTTATAATTTGATGTAAAAATTCCACAAAAACTCAAATATTTCTTAATTTTTCCCTTTCAAGAGCTATTTTATAATTGTAAAAACTATTTTTCACATAATTATATGACTTAAATGAAATAAAGGAGAACTTTCATGCACATTGTAATGTATTTTGAATTATCTTAAAATAAAAATTGAATAAACATTTTTTAATTGTCTTTTAAACTCAAGAAAAAGTCAAATGTATTGTTTTTCAAACTCATTTTTGATTTAAAAGTTTTATTTGGAATAAAACTTAAGACTAAATTTAAGCTTATGTGTTTTGACTCATTATCGACAACCTTGTTTTTTAAAAAGTTACATTTAAATAATATGTATCAATCTATTCCATCAGTTTCTCTTTGTCTGCATTTTCATACATTTTTTAAATATTATTTGACAAATCGTGTTCCTGCAACTTTAAAGAAACCTTCCGATTAAGATTATAATGTAAATTCTGCACCGTTTTCCACTTGCTTTAGACTCCACAAGAAGCATGCAAATATAAGTAGAGGCATTAGCATATGTTTTATTAAACGCCTGAACTCCAGAAGTATGCAAAATCTAAATTTGTAAAGGAAACTAACTCCTGCTGTCTCTTCCTGGGGGATGATGGGAAGTCGCAGCTAGCATGAACGCAGCCCTCCTAAACTATCCCTTACAGTCCAAAACAATTCAGCTTTTAGTTTTATAACAGCTAAATAATGCAGCCTACAATCTAGAAATTAAAACAAAAATTTAAGTTAACTAAAGTTTACTGAAAATGCAGGCTAAACACAGACAGCTGATTAGCGTAGAGCTGACACAGGAGCTGCTAATAATGGCTCCAACTGTTGACGTTACCTTGTTGTTCAAGCTGGAGTTCCGTCCGTAATTCTCCTTTTCTAGTTAACAGTAATAATTAAAACTTTTCTACAAAAAAACATCTCCAGCGGGACATTAGTCGGGTAGCTTCGGTGTGCCTCGCAGGAGCTAGCTTTGTAGGCTACATCACAGCTTGAAAAGAAAAAAAAAACAAAAACGTCAGTCCACTTCCCATTGCCGGATGGTGCGTTTAAGTCGAGTAGGAATTTTGGGATTCAACACAAAATGTGGTTAACTGTAGGCAGTTTTAAATATTTTGACTGGAAATAACAATAAATCGGACATATTTGATTAAATTAAGTCACATTTTTTCACTTAACAAACGTGAGTATCTTTATTTTATTTCCAAAGTGCCACTTTCAAATGAGGTTCTCTTAAGGAACAATATATATAAAAAGCTAACTCAGATCAATTAACTTTTGTTCAATTTGATCCAGACTATTCCAAAAAGGCCTAAATAAATCATATCAATTTATATAATTGTCCAACAGATTATTTATTAATTATTTACTGAACAAGCTAGACTGGCATTCAAAATTTGTTTGCACAAAATGCTAATAAAATGCAAATTTGTGTCCACAAAACGCAAAATTGGGGAAACTTTTTGTTTGTTTGTTTGTTTTAATGTCCATGGCTCCATAAAGGGGAGACGGTGGTGGATAAAACTTCAATCAATGATAAGTTAGGGTGTAACTTCCAGCAGAACCGCCCCCCACCACCCCAATTAAACCTGACCATCAGCCATACAAGTCATTAAAAATATTACCAAAATTATTAATTTTGTTTTAATAGATATGATCAAAAATGTGTTAGAAAGTTTCTAGCACAATCATTCAATTTATTCCAGATTTTCTCAACTTGCTGTATCCCTTTCGGGGTCACGGGGTCAGCAGACAGGTCACCAGTCTGTCGCAGGGCCACACAATCCCTCCCACATGCACACCGAGGGACACTTTGAGGAAACTGGAGTGCTCGGAGAAAACACAAGCATGCACAAGGAGGACATGCAAACTCTACACAGAAAGGGATTCAAACCAGAGCCTACTTGTCCTGAGGCGAGTACGCTAACCACTGTACCTATTCATGATTATGCAAGGGATATTAAATCGCTTGACTCTTCATTTTAGTTTTTAAATCCTCGTTTTGATTTATATTGTCAAACCTGCAAAAAACAAAATAATAATTTTTATCCCAATGATGATGTTTCCTGTTGTGTTCAAGGGCCAATCAGAAAAAATGAGTGCAAAAACAATCATGTTTTTAGCTTTAATTACAAAAATAAATAAATCAAACGTGAATATTTATCTGTTATCCAATAAGCTAATAATGATTATTTCCAGGAATTTTATGTTTTATTTAAAACGTAGCCTACAACTTATTGGTTTATTTATGTTATCAGTTTCCCTGAAACGCAGTCCTGAATAAGTTCCATTAGGTGGAGCCCTGAGCAGTGAATTCTGAGAAATGTCTGTCTTTACAAAAGACATTGGACACATTTTACATGAATATTTGATGCAAAAAGAACAACACTCTTGACTTACTTGGAAAATACGGGCTGTAAAGTGGAATTTATGAGTCTAAATGTTTGGAGTTTTAACTCAATATTTGAAATAAATGAGTTTCTTTCTTCTTTTTTTGTGAGGATTTCAGTTTAGTTTGTTGTGTTTAGTTAGAAAATTGATCAGCAAAAGACTTTTTTTTTTTTTTACAAACTGTGTTTAATTGTAAGCTTTAAATGCAGCCATTTTTATTTTTGAAAATAAATAGCTACAACTTTATTGTAACATGCTTTTCGATACTTTTAGAATTTATATTATTTCCTTCAATAAAATATGCAGCATAATACATTAAATGTGTATTTTTTTTTAAGCATATCCTTATTTTTTACACAATGTGTGTCAACTTAAGTACTTTGGAAAATTTAAAATTGCATTTTATGTCTTAATTTGATGGAATTTGCAGCTCCAAATATCCTAAATGTTCCTAGAAAAAAAGTATGTTTTTGCAAACTCGTTTGTTTTTGTCTGACTTGAACGAACCCACCTCAGACACGTCAACCAGAAAGTCCTTCTTTAGCCATGGAAGTGTAGGTGAGCAAATTAAGTTGGTAACGCCAGTAAATTCTGCCCTCCTTTACGATATGAACATATTTTAGAACCGTCAGGAATTTATAAACATTTATTTTTTTTGGTATATTTTGGAATTCGAGATTCGTCGCGAGCGCGAGCGAGTTGCATGAATACGCATGCGTACTAAGCTCCGAGAGCGATGGCGAAATTCCTGCCTTTTATAATGCGAGGAGCAGGGTTGGATGGAAAGTTACCTCGATAAAACTAGTTGCTAGACTAGCGTTATCGTTATTTTAATCGTCTGTGTTGCTCGCCGGTTTCCTTTATCAGTTTATTGAGTCTTTAGTCCGTGACAACGCTGTTTATACAACGAGAAAAACACATCACCTTGCTAACTATTAGCTACGTAGCATTAGGTAGCTAACGCTAGCATGTCACATTTTGCCTTTTCTTGTGTTTATCCGGGCAGCTAGCGAGTTATTAGTCTCAGGTGCTGCAGAAAGTAGCTGGCGATCGTAGCTTGCTGACATTAAACATTCCGGGAAGAGCTGCATTGGAACCAGCACTGTGCATCGCCGTGTCAGTGAAGACTGTTGCTGCTGTGCCAACTGAGTGAGTGACTGAGTGAGTAAACGTACTATTCTCCAATTCTGTGATGTTTATGTCGTGAGCCAGAGCGGAACCGAAACATACACGCGGGGTTATTGTATGTCAGTGGGCTAACTTTAAAGCTATGCTGGAATTAGACAACAGACAGCTATGACATAACGCTAAGCTCACACCTGTAGCCAGACTAAACAGTTCTGGTGGCTGCAAAGTAGCTAACGTTCAAAACCCAGACAGCATATAAGAGTTTAAATATTTGCACACGAAATTTAGAGTATTTATTTAGATATGTGTCTATTTACTGTGACACTGAAGTTAAATGAAAAGGACTCGCCTATAATTATTTACTTGAGCTGAACAGCTGTTACATCTGTCTGGCATGCAGGCGCATTTCTCCAGGTGTTGCACCTGCAGTCATTTTGAGACTAAATGTAGCTTTTACATGTGGAAGACAATATATATCTAGACCCACTCTTATAAAAGAAAATAAATAAATAGTATTTTGGTGTCTTTGACACGTTCTTGTTGCATTTTCTCTCGTAGAGTTGAAAATATTTCAAGAAAATTAAGATTAAATATGTGTTTTTAGTTTTTGTTTATATAAATTATGGTGCATAAGGATTAATTGAAAAAATGTGGGTTGAAAAAGTGCGTATTTTTGACAAGTGGCAGGCCACAAGCTTCCTGCTCAGCTCCATTCCGAAGCATCCACTTGTACTTCTTCATATTCCTTATATAAGCTCAAAACTTTATGTCTTGAAAGTTCTGATATTGCTTGACACTTTTGTAGCACTGGTACTGTTAGCTTGGGCCGGTGAGGGGCTGTAAGCTATCGGGAGAGAGTGTAAACAAAGGGATAATGGGAAATGAGCTCTGGCTTACTCCTTGCCAACAGTCCTGCCCTCAACTCAGAAACCTAAACTACTGCTGCTCTGCAGAAATTATTGACTAGAAAACAACAGTTTTTTTCCTTTTTTTTTCAATTTTAGCTAAAATGACATAATCATGAATAAAATACCACTCAGAACACTTTCGAAATAAATCAGAAGATGATTGGAGTGAGACGTTGAGGCTATGTTTTGTTACTTTTACTTGATTTTGGTCAAATCCATGAAAGTTTGATTAGATCTGAGAGTTGTTTATGCAAACTTCTCAACTGTCCTGCAAGTTTAAGGCAACTCTCCTCTGCAACCGAAAAACATCTGCCGAGCTCTTGAGGACTACTCTCACCCACAAGCAAATACGAAGTGCAGGCACAACTAGAAAAACAACAGATGTCCCCACAGTTTGAATGCACACTTTTGTTTCAGTATAATGCCAGAATGCATAATCTGAATCGGTTGGTTGCTCATTTAATATCATTACCCTAAAATAAAATTCAACTGATGCACACAAACTTTTCAAATATTAAGCTTTTTTTTTTAGGTGGGAAAATATTTTATTTAGGAAAAGATGAACAGTCAGGGGCAAAGTTTAAAAAAAATCAGTTGTTTTTTAACTCTAAATAATAATGAATGTTGTAAATCATAAAATATTTGTAGAGCAATGTGTTAGACGTCTGCAGTGAAGGCCTAAGGGGGTGTAGCACAAAGCCTGCCATTCATCTTAAGCCTGAAAGTAATACCAGGCTAATCTAATGTCAACCCTGCACTATAGCAACAGTTCCCTCAAATGTAGTTCATTGACCATCAGACTGTAAACTGACTTGTTGTTTAAGCATAAGGAGGGGAGGGGCTAAAGCTAACAGATAAGCCAGATCACTGTGAGGTTTAGAGACGTGTGCGCTGATGTTATTAGGTTCAAGGACATATGTTGCACTTTTGCCAAAATGTTTGCCAGCCTTGACATTTTTTTTAATCCAACCTGCCATGATAGCAAATCTATAATATTGTGTAAGATTATTTTTTTTCCACCTCCCATTTAACAACTTAACAAGTCCTGCTTGCATTCAACAGTTGCTAGAATTCTGTATTCATACTATGTCACTTCTGTTAATTTTTTCACTTTGTTTTTGGGATCCAAAAGGTGTGTACTTAATAGTACTTGTCTTAAATGGAGTTGATAGTAGGAGCAGCATTTCTTTAGTAAACAACTTTTGATATACAGTCATTTATTTCTCAAACACAAGCACAGTCGCACTGTTAACACTTGTAAAAGTTGTAGACAAAACATAAACATGCATTTTCCCATTATCTCTTTCATTTAGTTTCGCAATATAAGGTTTATTGTTATGCAATGGAATCTTTTTCATCATTTATCTATTTATTTTCCCTGATCATCTAATTTTCTTTGTCTCTATTGGTTGAAAACTAGGGCTTTAACTGTGAGGAGGTGCAAGCCAAGGCAAAGCAGGTTTATTTGATTAGCTCTTTTTATACACAGAGGCAGTTCAAAGTGCTTTCGGGCCAATAAGAAAATTAAATGAAAGTACCTTCAATGAAACTGTGATAGTTCAGTACTTTTGACAAATGCAGCGGAAACAAGTTACTGTTTTAAATTTGGATTTAAATATAAATATAGTTGGTCAACAGCTGAGCTCTTGAGGAAGCTGGTTCCTCCTGTGTGCAGCAAAGCAGCTAAAGACAGCTTCCCCTGTTATACTTTCAACTCTTGGTTTTAACCATTTTGAGTCATTGTCATCTAAGTTAGATGACAGATGTCAAAAGAATCTGTTTGGGAATTTCTTGTTAGTTTTTAATAAACTTTAAGCGTTATGTGATGGGATGATGAGAACAAATATATTTTTTAAAAACAATGAAAAAGGCCTTCAGCAGCATATGTTGAAGTTTTGGAGTCTTACTGAAGTGCCTATCTTAGCTTTTATTCACAAAAACTTTATTTGTTTTATATATAAATATTGAATCTTTTAGAACTTCTCACATAAAAAACAATACACTTGTTTAAACATTTATTAGGATGTGGATCAAATACCCTCCCAGAAGATTCCAGCTTACCTCCAGGACTTCCGTTTTGTGTACAATTGATTTTGTCCTAGAAATCACAATCTTCTCATCAATTTTCATTTAGTATGGACTGTATGTGATTGTAAAATGTTGTCCAGCTTTAATAGAACAACAAATGTGAATACATCTTAAAATTTTAATTTTAACGGACATGAAGAAAAATCAATTGTCATTATGTACCACTTGTAAGCTACCGTTTTTTTCTTATTTGTTTGGAGCCAGAACTTAATCACTGAAGAAAGTAAAAAACTTAGTGCAGGTTAAAGATTCACTTTTAGGACAATTGTTGTATTTAAAATGTTGTTGTGACATTTTTCTCACGATAGAAAGCATTTTATTAAGAAAACTAAGCTCATAATTGCATTTATGAGTAAATCTTTCTTCAAGCTATTGTTAGTAGCAGATGAGAGAAATGTTGATTTAAAAAGATTGTATTTGTTTTAGAGCTGTCAGGCGATTACATTTTTTAATCGCGATTAATCGCAAATTGATATGTGGCCTTTTTTAAGGAAAAAAATATGGAATTCAAGTTTAACAGTTTAACAATTTAACAGTTCTACATTAATTATGAAAACAATAATGGCAAAACTAATAGTTTTAATCAGAAATACTTTATTTTGTAACATTGTATTGAGATAAACTTTCTTAACAATAAAAGGCTGTAACATAAAATGCCTAACAAAAGCCCAAGTGCAAGTGAAGGGCATTTTAAATTCAAAACTTCAATCAACATTCAGTAAAATAAAATAAAAGACATCAAAAATAAAATATAAAATATAAAAATCAAAAATAAAATTTCCATAACACTTTCATGTTCATTTTTTGTCAGGACCAAATCTTTTCCTCCTCTGCTGAATTGCAGTAATAAATGAAATAGAGATTTATCATTTCCAATTAACTTTTGTTTTTTAAAACATTAAAGACTGAGAAAAGCGGGATACACTGTGGATAGTTTGACAGTCTGTTACTGCCGCCGCGTTCTCTGGCTGCAGCTTGATGACGCGACGTGTCCAGCGGAGCTCACGGATGAATATACCGGCAGACAGACCGCTATGCTGGGGCTGGATCACGCTTAAACCTCCAGAACATTTAAAACGTCCCCCGGTGAGCTTGCTGTTCGGAACGTCGGGGGTCCGCAGCTCTCGGGACGCGGCGCCGGACGCGAGCCGGTACCACCAGACGTGGTACTGGACGCGAACCGGAGCTGGGTTAGAGTGCAGGAGCTCTCCAGGTCCTAGCGCCGATCGGTTTTAGCTCGCAGCTCGGTGGTTGGAGACCCGCCCGTGATCGAGTGAGAGCAGCCGGTGAGTTAGAGGGCGGGACGCCCGCGCGTGCGGTATGGAAAGGCACGTATGAGAAACATCCGCGATTAATGCGTCAAAAAAATTGTCGGCGTCAAGCACGTGTCAGATTAACGCGTTTTTAACGGGACAAATCTGACAGCCTTAATTTGTTTTATAAAAAAATACGGTGGGTGGTCCACAAGTTCTCTGCTCCACTCTCCTTGGTGGGGTAACTTTGTGCCAATGGTCCCGCCCACAATTCTGAGACAAATTGAATATGAACTGTTGCTGCTCTACAGAAACCATATCCTAGAAAATGACACTAATTTTTGGCTAATAATGGAATAATCCTAATTAAAAGACCTCTAGGAATGCTTTAAAATTTGATCAAAAGATGGGTAAAGTGGGTGTTTGTTTTAACAAGTACAAACCAAATTATTGTAACTTTTACAAGATATTCAAAGATAATTTTTTTACCACACATAGGTCGCCTATCAATTTCAATATCCTTTAACTTCAGCTCGAATCAAATCTTTCAGGATTTTCTTTAAACAAAATCTATTTTGATGACACCTTAGATTGTCTATTACGAATTAACAAATTATCATTTCATTTTAAACAGAAACTCTAAGCTGGATTCAATCCTAACAGTTTATAATAAATAAACTGGAAGAGAACCTGATGAAAAAAGTTGAAAAAGTTGGGCACTTTATAAACTTCTTAAATATCACTAATGCTTTCCTAAACATGTTTTAAAAACCACTATGGTTCAAAGGATTTTTTTTTTAATCACAGCATGCCTCCCAATTCTATATTTGTCTTTGTCACCAACTAATTAGCATTTACAATCAAATTTACAATATTGCAAGCTTTTTTCTTTAAAAAAGACCAAATTAAGATGTGGAATTATGTTGGAAGGCAGATTAATTTACCGTTTGCATTTCCTCCTTTTGTATGGTGTCTGAAACAGTGCTGCAGATGGGTGATTGTGATCTTTGTTGCATTTGTGTATTTTACACATATACTGTATATATAAAGACACTTGAAATTGAGATGCAGATGTTGTCAAAGATTAGTGTTTTTAGACAACACCACATGTATGAAACCACGTCTGCTCGGGCGGTTTTTACTGTTTGAGTCATGGTGGTCTGTCACCGAAAAACATACATTTTTCTCAGGGATGTGCTGCATTTTATTGCAAAATTTGAGGAGTTAAAAAAAGCCAACTTAGTTTTCTTGCTGACACTGGTTAAAGGTAAATAAAATGAACATTTTCAGATGTATTTTGGATCCTGGACGTTTTTACCCGGCTGGAGAACGCTCAAACATCTTCTTGGTTATTCTTTAAAATCCTGTTGCCCCAAGCAACCGAATCCTGTCTAAACCTGATCTGGATGAGAGACATTTTGGGTTATGTTGTGCAAATAATAAGTTAGATACTCACAATAAAGATATAGCCCATGCACTCTAAACAACCCCTAATATACATGTCTTGGAGTTCAATCTTGTGGATGTACTGTATACAGTTTGACTGAGCTTTGTTTTATTGTTGCAGCAGTCCCTCTTCAGTGGTGTGAATGAGGGAGACATGGCAGACCGCACGCCACCTCTGGAGTCTGGCCAGCTTCTCAGCCCCGAACTCCCAATCCTGGCCTCACCACCCCCACCATCTATGGTCAATGGTGAGGGCCCCCAGCAGGTACGCATACGGCCCCTATTCACCATCACCATTTAGTCTGTATTTGCATGTTTTTCATCCATGCATTTGAATTACATCTAAGGAAATTTGCTACAAAGAGTGTTGCTGACACCTTAGCTATATCTGCCCTTATGAGTGGATACGAACCCTCTGCGGATAGAAAAGGGGGAAACCGTTACGGGGAACGCAGGTGGCCCGCCACAAAGGTTGTAGACCACTTGGTGAGCTCTTAGATCAAAAGCGCTCATGCACATTTTTTCTATGGGCATGCTGCGGCCGACAGGTTGTGGTGAACCCTTATTTAACATGTAAGAGTACAGTAAAGACCAAGTTGGTGAGATGCAGGCATGTCGTACAGGATTTCCCCAATCTTGCAGACTGCACAAGAGACCCATAAGTCCTGTTCGCTTCATAAGTGTGCGCTCCCTGCATGAAGAAATAAAAAAATAGTTCGATCAGAGCTCAGTTTCTGTTGACGTCCTTCAGGCACTTGCATATTGTGCAAATGAGAAGGTTGCGTACATGGAGTGTGTGTGGCATTCTTGCGGGGTCACTAAGAGGCCAGTACTTGCAACTTACTAAGAACTAGATTGTGGTGTAAGTAAGTGCGTGTAACTTACATCAGCCCAACTAATGGAGCATTCAAACCAGATGCGATTCGCACGTCAAATTATTGCTCGACACCTTGACGACCTGGCTGCAGAGCAACTGCCAAAGTTTTTCTGGACTTCATTTGTTCCCAAATCATTGAAAACATGGATGATGTTGAGCGAGTAGCTTGGGTTTATATGTTATGTTTTGTAAGACACACCTGTGCTCCCCTTAAGATACAACTCTTTACCACCCCCCACGTGCCCAGAAACCCCAAAACCTGCATTACCCATTTGGCTCAGCCTTCATACTGGTGCATGAGACTTAAGGCTTTAAGGATTCTGACTATTGATTTTTTTAACAAGTAGTTAAATTAAGGAAACTGAGAGTTTTCAGCTGGAGCTTAAATACTGAAAACAATCTCAAGTATGGTTTAATCAGCCTCACATGGATGCACCACTGTGGTCAAAAGTTCTGGTTTTGACACAACTGAAAACCATCTGGAGCCTGGTTTTTAAGGTTATTGTGTTACCATGACAATGATTCATTACTGCATATCTATTTTTACTTAACTTAAACAATGATTTGGAAATTTATGTTGATGCTTACTGTAATAAAGTGTTTAAACCGTCATATTTGGACCAAAGTGAAATTTTTGATTCTATTAACCAGTTGCTAAATAATCTATGCAGATAAGTTACCACTCAACCAAACACTGAAACAACACACATGGTTTTCCTGTTCTCGTACCAGTTTCTTGTTGAATCTGCTGCATAGTGAGCAGGTGCATGATAGTTATGTCTTTCGGTTTTGATTGGGGGTTGATTCCTTGTCATGCCTCTTCAGTATCAACGTGAGACTCATCAACTCTGACAAGGCTGTGTGATCTCCTTGTCATTTTGATGGTGACCAGTTTTACTTGGTTGTCTTACTTTTTTATCCTGGGGATAGGATCAATCCTGCAGTGTTATGTTTTCCTTGTTTTTACTTGAAGAGTCTTGCTTTTGTGTGTTAACTCATCTTTCTGTCGAAATGTTTTGAATTTTTGTTTTTCATTCCAGTTCTTCTTAATCATACCGTGTTCCCATGGAGATCAGGTTTTGTTCAGAAGTGGTGAGGGTGTCTTGGAATTGACGTATTTTGCCACTTCTAAATGTTTCCTGAATAAATGCCTTTTGTGCCTTTTTACATGGTTTCATGGGGACAAAAAATGTCTTTATTGCCATCCCTCTTTAAAACAGAACCACTCCTGCTCATACTCGACAAAAGACAATAACGATTTCTTGTGTATTTTAATGTTTTCATTTTAATTATGTGCACCGTTTGTACACTCTGGTGTCTAGGGATGTGATCTGTAATTGGTTTCAGAAGGTTGCTTGCTATATTACATATAATGCATCATTTCTGTCGATACAAAAAGGCTTTCATTTCAAAGTACACACTTGCTTGCATAAAGTACTTTTATAGCCTTACAGTGCCAGCCAGTTTGGATCAGGTGGAGTTTTCCTGCAAGTGATTTTGGGGAATCGTTGCAGCAATTAAATATGTTACATTGTGTTATTTGGTTCTGTCGCTACACAATCTATAATATGCGCAAAATGCATCTACTTAGGCTAAAGAATTTTACAGTCAGAGTATCTCTTCGGATGTTATTAACAATAATAACCTCTTAAGACGTTTATGATGATGAAAAAAATGTTAATATTGACTTAAAAAAAATAAATGTTATGGGTCAGGCCTGCTCAATCCTTGCTGTTTTTGTGTAAAACTGGACCGTACAGGTAGGTCTACCCAATCGGTACTGTGCATGTGCAAATGTTTTTTTCTTCTTCTGATTTGTTTGACGACAGTTTACAGTGTACGAGGATACCACCACACACCAACGGTTTCTTACCTCTGTTAACACTGACACGTTATTAACGGTGAATATGGCTGCAAAAGTGTCTGCAGTAGACCTGGGGAATCTCCTCAGATTAAAATACCTTCAGTAATGTGGTTTTACGTGTGGTTTTTACGTGTGGTTTTTAGTCTCAGATTTTCATAGTCTGTACTGACTACAATATATGATTATACAGTGTTGCATTTAGCGGACGTCTTTAACTTTACGCTGCTTTAATTCAAATGGGAGAAGTTTTCAGTTGAGGGAAACATAAATTTGTGTGATCACAGAGTTACCAGTTATTTAAATGACTCAGACAATTATTAGAGGCTGAACTGCTGGGAAATTATCTTTTTTTAAATAAATATTTTCATTAATGTCAGTTATTTATAAAGGAATTAATAGTTTTACAATCTTGGAACAACAAGCGTACCAAAAATAATCTAATGCTACAGTCACAAATACAACTGCAACGGTGCAATGAGAGGCATCAGCAGAATCTTCAAGATTTTGTTTTTTAAACTTGTTAGTGTGGTCATGAATGTAGATGATGGCAGTCAGGCTTGCAGAATGGCCTGATTTTTATTTGCTACTGAACAGTTGGCGGCTTGTGGGACTTGATATGGACGGCTTCCGTCTGATGATTTGGTCAAACTTTTTCTTAAAACCTCTTCCACCATCGCGCATCCCGTAAAATGGTGTCTGCCGCCTTCCGATTAGAAATGCCTCCTTGCCTCCAACTGCTGAATTTTCTGAAAAACTTGCATTTAGGTCGCCATGCTGTCCCATTTTGGGATATGTGACTATAGCCTAATTCGAACTACTTTACTATCACAAAGTTGGCGATAAGAGCAATTAATGTACGATTTGCGGGTAGCTGTTACAGATCAGGTAGTGTCGAGCATCACTATGCTATTTATAAAGCATTTTTGTGAGATGCATGTCAATTTATTAATTGAGTACTGACTGATCTTTGATTTTCAGTCAATGCAATCATATTTGGCTCTTGCCTCAGTTGTTAGATATTTGATTAACTTTATTAAATGTGGGAATTGTTTTTTTCATTGTTTTTATTTTTAGCCCCGGTGTGCTCAGTGCAAAATAGTACTTTATGGATGTATAGTGTATGATTTAGAGAGAGAAAATCACACAGCAGTTGTGTGCTGTAAGCATTTGACACTGAAATGCCCAGCTTGATTCCAGGGTTTTCAACCCGTTGTGTGACTATTGCTGTGAATCCAATGCGTCTTATTTGTGTTGTGAAGGTGCCTAAATATCATGACAAATGCAGAGTGAGTAGCAGAGACGGCTGCAGGGGTCCAGGCCCTGACAGAACGAGGCAGGACTGTGGTGACAGTGAAGAGGATTTACAACGATGGCTGACCCCACTGTTTCTGACCTTTACTTGGAGAAGCAGCATGGATACTTCATTCTTTGTTCTTGTTTTTTCCCCCTTTTTAAAGTTCTGACTCGATATTAATGCTCTGTTGGACCAATTATTCTGAGTCAGAGAGGAAGCTGTTGTCTTGGGGTCATTACCTGAGATGATTCCTTTTAAGAGATGACTTTAGCTTCAGTATGATTCACTGCTTCCTGCCACTTAAGCTTCCCTCCCCCTGAGCTTTTTTCCCTTGCTCTTGCAGTTTGGTTTGCAGTTAAATTGGTAGCAGATGAATTGGTCCGTTTCTGTCAATGTTTAAGCTTAGCTAATACCTTATGCACTTAGCTGTTGGCTGAGCAGATGGATATGTATGTTTTTGCCCATTTTCTTCATCACTCTGTTTCATTAGACCTGCCATTTAATGTTTTTTATAGACCTTGTGTTTTTGTTTTTTTGTGTTTCTACACTTTGATACATTTTTATATCTTTATTTTGCGTCTTTCAGACAGCAGGGGTTATCCTTATACAATGGTGTAAATGCCATGTTAATCAATGACACAATCTTTTTAGAAAAAATAGTTCTATAGTTCTTTCACACATTATAGAAAATTATTTTCAAGAAAATTAAGTTGTTTTGCAATAATTTGGATTATGGAGGTTGGTAGTCAAACAGGGAATATAAATTATTTACCAAAACCTTTTTTGGCAGTCTAGTATAAAAAGAATCTTTTTGTGACTTTAAAAACTGAATAAACACCCAATTTGTGTTCCACTTGTAGCTATATTTTACATGTGGGCTAATAGCACTGTGAGCTACGCTAACCTGACTTTTATTTTGGTTTTCTGAGGCATTGGCCTTGTATCCTATAGTCAAATCTTGGAGACACAACCTTGGACGCGTTCCCACCACAAGTTGCCAGGAGGCTTAAGATGTTGTGACAAAAATGCAACATACTCTTCTCTTCTTCTGTTGGTTCACTGAATCATCTGTGAAGACGAGGGTGAGCCCACTATTTGTCAACTGCTGTGAGGAGGCGGCTAGTCTGTGACTCAGCAGGGTTTAGGGCACTTTATTCTAAGCCAGTTAAACAAACCATTTGAGCTCAGGTCCTTTGGAAAGACACTTGGATGTAACGTCTAATTCTTTGGTGGTGAAATTAAACACCTACTGGTATTGTGTTGGGCAATATTCTCCGGCAAACAAATACTCAGATTAACCGGATGGTGTCACCAGTAATGGGGTCCAAAAAAATTGATGTCATGTGAAGCAGTCTCCAAAACATCCCAGAGATTATTTTTACTTCAAACGTCTCTTTTGGACTCCATTGTTGCCATAGATACTTGATGGTTATTCTAAACCTGAGCAACTGAAGCATCCTCGGATGGAAATGCTGTCCACAGAGATTGCACCCCAAGCTTGATGATGGCAGTACATTGTGCCTGGTGTGCAATCCCTGTACACAGTATAACCAGCTCAGTGGCCTTATGGTAGAGTGTCTACCCTGAGACTGGAAGGTCTTGAGTTCAAATCCATGGCGGAGTCGCACCAAAGACTCCAAAAATGGAACCCAGTGCCTCCCAGCTAGACACTCAGTATTAAGGGGATGGATTGGGGGGTTGAACCACCAAATGGTTTCCGAGTGCGGTTGTGTCTGCAGTTTACCACCACCATTTTTACCTCACTGGAAATTACTACTACATAAGAATGATTTAGATTTTTTTTTTTTTAGCAAAATGTGCTTTTTAGACCCAAACTTTTTCATTTAGCTCAATTTATTAATTTATCAATGTAGATGTTTTCTGGATTTAGATTGCCGTGCACTCCACAAAATCTTCATTCATGTTTTTTTATGCACATTTCAAATATTTGGCCAACCACCAAATGTGACTTGTGTGAAGTAGATCAAAGTTCAGTCTGAGTTAAGTGTTGATAACAAGCCGTAAAACTAACATCTTCGCTGTGATTATATAAATAATGTTGCAGGCATAGATTTGAGAACATTTTTGAATATGGACCTCAAGATTCTTGATCCTTAAATAGGACTGTAAAAATCCTTATCAATTGGGATTTCACTACATAAAAGACCAAAACAAGAAGAATAAAAACGAGAGAAAAAACTGTTGTGCTTCAAGAAAAGAAGACAGAAATAACATAAAACAAAATTTTCATATTGTAGTGTTTACATCCCAAAATGTATTCTAATTCTGAATAATTCACAAAAAAGTTATGTCATCCTGCTCAACCCCACAATTTGCATTGTAAGTAGGAACTAAGTATTGCAAATTTTGAAGCCTCCCATGAGACTTCCCAGATCTAAGCTAACATTGAGCCCCAGCTGATGGGCAGTATGAGGAAGAGCAAATTTAATATGGCTTTGGTGGCGTAAAGGTCATTCCTTACTTGGTTGGTGAAAGTGAAGGTGAACGTGTTTGAGTTGTTTAGAAGGTATGGCTATAAAATGGCCTAAAAAAATGGTATTGAAGTGTTATAAGTCTAACTTATAGAGACAGTGGAACAAGTCTTAAAGAGAGATTTAAGGCAGCTACTATAATTGTTTCGTCATGCAGTTTAGGTCTTACAAGAAGGATTTATACTGTAAGATCAAACACCCAAATTGAGGATTTCCTGTATTATCCAAAATGCTTTAAAATGTTTATCGTCCAAGTCATATTTTCAGGGACTTACCAATCACTTTGCATAACTTATTTCTAAAATTGAAATAAACAGTACTCTTGGTTAAAAGTGCCCCATTTTAAATCAATTCAGTTTAATATTTAATCACTAGTTTGCAGTTGAGGTTATCTTAAGGTGCCACATAAAGACTAGAGACTAAATAGACCTCATCCACTGTTGTATTGTTTTCAGTATTGAGCGTGTACGTTCATTAAACCTTATTAAATACGTACTTAAAAATTAATGATTTAGTTCAAGGTGTACTTCCCACTTTATGACAGTGAGAGTAACTCAGCAGCCTCAGGAATCGTAACTCCTTACGTCTATTGAGGTACGGTAATATGCATCAAACCAACAAACTTACCTTAATTTAGCATCTACTTGAAATCTAAAACATAAATGATTTTTTTTTCTTTTATAGCTGCAAATAATTTTAAGCATTACGGGGTCAATAGTTGTGCAATTAAATGTTTTTGTTTCTATCCTTCATGTTCCTTAAATGTTTTTTTGTAAATAATTCTCAATTAAAATTCATCACAGGGTTTTTTAATCACAAAAGTAAAGGTTTAGTCCAAATTCCCTCACTACTCTTTTCAATGCTCTAGTATATAGGACGTTCACCCTTTTTTTTTTTTCAAGATGTTGGAATCTACAATGCCCTAGAAATTCCCCAAAAGTCTCTGTGAAATCTAGTGTTCATCGGTGGTTACTAGATTGGCAAATGTAGACCATAATGCATTGCATTTGAATAGTTTGTCATTTAGAAAAATAGGAAAATAAATTTATTTTTTGGCTCAGGAACAATGAGTGCAAACTATGTATATATTTTGACTTTACATATTTTAGTCTTTTGTATATTTACATTTAAATGTTATTTTATTCTTCTTTATATATTCTTTAAACAGCTGGAAAGCATCACACTTCAAAATTTCACCTGTTTGCTGTGTTTTTTATGTGCCTCAGACAGAAAATACACTAATATTAGGTTTCTTTTGCTTTGATTAAATTCTGCAATATTTCCCCATTTTTTTCCTCTTCCAACTGTGCCCTAATGCAACATTTCCAAGAGATCTTGCAAAGCGAAAAGGATCATCAAATTACTTTGAATCATCATTACACACGTAAGTGTGTTCCGTCAGCTGCAGGGAGACTGCGTTAGTTCCTGGCTAGTTTTTGACCCTGGCAGGATTTGGTGTGTCATTTGGCTCCTGCTTCCTGTCCACCCAGCTGCTCCGTCGCATCAGCGAATAGTAAACAATTAAGAGGAACAAATAATAAAACCCGAACCCTGAGTCACCAGTGGCGGAGATACGTCAGAACTAACCGTCATGAGCACATAGCGAGCTCATTCCCTGGGTAATAAAACATGGAAGTGGCCACCTGTGTGCTGATGGTCACTGTCTTTGCACGTAATTTATAACTTCAAGATATTCTGTTGCTTCTCTGACTCCCCCCACCTCCTCTATCCCATAAAACGGCTGATTTTTAATGTGACTTGACAATCGTTGAACACTCCAGTGAATATTCATCTGTGTGAAAACGAATCTTTTCTGTATCTGATCAGTTTTCAGTATTAGTCATCCTTGCAGAAGAAGTCCTCAAATGGTGAAGCAGACATTCATGATGTTAACTTAGCCTCATCTGTCCTGTATAAGTGTGATATATGGACTTTTAAGTTTGGTCTAAATCTGTATAATGTGACAGCTTTGCTTCTGTTTGCTATGTGGTTATCAAAGGAGGAACTTGTCTTTTATTTTTATGTTATTAGCCTTTTACAATTTCCTTTTTTCTGCTCCGCTCATCAGTTTGTGTACCCAATAGATCTGACATAACTTTGTTTGGCTCCGCTATCAAATCTGGAATTTTCCAACGGATTCGTTTTATTTTGTTTCGTATTGAGCTGTGCAACATGGAAATATTTGGATATTCCCCATCCTTTTTTCTTATGTTCCTTTCATTACCCTGGTACACATCGCATATCTGTCAAATTAAACCTTTTATGAAAATTTAAACAAATTAAACATTAAACAGTACAGCTTCTCAACCATGCAAAATAAGGTGTGTTTCCCCCTACATGATCATTATTAATGATAGATTATTAAAAAATAAAAATTAAAATAGCAAAAACACTAAAAAGAGAAACCACAAGTTAGAAAAGCTAATGGTAATCATGAAAAGTACATTTCAAAACACATCAAAGTATAATTTTCATGCGAGAAATAAGCAATTGGAAGCATAATTTTTGGCAAAAGGGACAATATAATTAAGCATTTTCTTCTTTCAATTTAGTCAATTATTTGCTCATTTAATGTTTCTTTCTATGCTGATGATACAACCACAGAGTTTGAGACATTCCTCGTGTTGTATTGGACAGATTTTCAAGCAATGGACTAAATCTGTACTATTGCTGCCTCCTCTGGCAATATTTTTACTTCATAGCTGCGTTTTTTTGAATATATTTTTAGCAACTTGCAAATCACCATCACCTATTGAATCCGATTAAAATGTTTTTTCTGTTATTAAATCGTCTCTCACAATTGGTTTTCACCTTTTTCAACACATAAAATGGCTTGGTAATCATGTTTGGAACAACAAAAGTACACTGTTAACTGGATGTCCAGTTATAACGAGATGACTGGATGGATGGGGGGTTGATGTCCACTGCTGTAAGTGGGGTAGTAGCAAACATAGTAGGAAGAAATATTTCAGTTTGCGCATCTTTTCATTGTGCAAATTTTTTAGTTTTTAAAATTAAAAATGTCAAGATGCATTCAGTGTATTTGATGCATCCTAGAGCCTTAGATTTATAAAACAGGAGTAAGAGATAAGAAAGATTTTATCTCCCAGTTTAATAATTATGCACTGATCCAGTACTTATGTCGGATATCGGCCCCAGAAGTGACTAAATAGCTCGATTGCGGTTAACCAAGCTCATAACTACTGGAGCTACTCTGTTCATCAAAGTTCTATACATTGTATTTACAGAGTTGTGACTTGTAGTAAGATTATGAAGTAAAATAAAGTCAGTTGTTTACAATATTGTAACATTGTCCATACTTTATTAGCCTTGGGAGTGTCTGTAAGTAAATGTTGTGGTAAGATAATGATGCAGATTTAACTCTCCTTTGAGAACTCTCAGTAGTACAGTAAAAGGAAAATACATTTTTCAAGCCAACTCTTAGTAAATGGTATATGATAAATGGCGTATACTTACAGAGCCCTTTACTAAATTCCTTGAAGGCCCAAAGCACTTTCCAGTCACGGTCCCGTTCCCCCATGCACACACACATTCACACACTGATGGTGGCTCCGCTGTCTTAACAAACACTGGCGCCAACCTATAACCACCAGGAGCAATGTGAGGTTCAGTGACTCTTTATAACATGGACAGACGGGGTGAGAACCGAACCTCTGATCAGTGATCAACCGTTCTACCTCCGCACCACGACTACCACACAATAAATTGTCTACAAAACCGTCCACATTAGGGCTGCAGGATATGAGGAAAACTTGCGATGTGCGATATTGGTGATCAATATTGCGATTACAATATTTCTTGGAATATATGAACAAATGGCAAATAAAAAACTTGATACATCATGTCCATTTACCTGCAATCGCTTTGGTTAAATAAGTCAACTTAACTTCCTAATGAACCACGTCAACATAAGAACTCTAACATAAAAGTACTCCATTCGGTCAAATGTGTACAAAACTACTCTGATATATGAAAGACTTGGTGTCATATATTTCCAGCCGGACAAAAGCCACAATTATTATTTTTTCCTTCATGAACACTTTTCATACAGTTGGTATTTCAATGTTTTGAAAAGGACGCTATCCATTTGTCACCACCAAATCTAAGTCTGACTGGTCAAAGTTGAACTGGTTTAACTTTTGACTTTGTGCTTTTGATTTCATGCTCAATAACTACGTGTTTTGTACATAGAGCTTATAAACTGAATTGAAGTTGCGTAGCGACGCATATGCGTTTATATAAACTGTTTATTGTAAGTGGTCTCCGGAACGTGCGTTTCTGAGCCAGGTGTGAACGTAGCATTAAGGGCTTAATTTGATTTGTTGAATACTTAAAGCTGCCATGAGATCCTTTAGCTCGTGTAAACACTTAGGGAAAAATGTATTGCAGTTTGTGTTGTCTTTTCCAATACGCATATCGTCCAGACTGATATAACAAAAACAATAAATTTGCGATTTAGTGTGCATTGTGTGTATATACATTGAATTATCAGGGAAAAGCTTAGACAGGAGGTGGTATAGCTTCTTTTGCCTATCTTCTTAGGTGAACAGAGCTAAATACATGAGTGAACCACGAAATCAGAAGTCTTCAGGATTCATTTTCAGTGAGAGTTTGTCTTGGTCACTGTATCCTTTGTCACCTTTTGGGTTCATGACTTTCATTGATAGAAATACTTGGTGCAGCCAAAAAAACGGAAGTTTGGCTTTCAAAACTTTAAAATCCCATCTCCATATTTGCAGATGATGCAATCTCTTCTTTAGGCCATAGCAACACAGAAGAGCTGAAGGCTTAACGTAGGCTTCCATAACACCTCCACAGTCAGACTCATCGCCTCCATGTTTCCAGGAACTCGTGTAAAGGGAGCCCCAAGCAACTGTTAAGTGCTGTACATGTCCATCCTTTTTTATTGGCCATTTGAGGCATTCAAGTTTGGAACTTCTTTAGATGTGTTTTTAAGTCCAAACAGAAAGAAAACATAACAACATGTTTTAATATATTTTTATATAATTAATTTGACTTAACAAACTGATATAATGAAAAAACTCATGTATATATAAAATGGATGGAATAGATAAAAAGAAAACTGCAATATTTAAAGACCCACTCCAATAAAACTTGTGTTTTTAACATTTTCTTTTAGTATTTTTCTTGTAATGGAAGACATGCATCAAAATAATTCAGTTTAAAACTGCATTTCTGAGTATTTCTGTATTAAAATCATGATGGACCAGAAGCAGACTAAAACCCTTTGTTTTTAAAAGTTCAGATTTGTGACACAGCAGCCGCCATGAGTGGACCTAAGTCTCCTTGGTCCTCTCCAATTCTAAATCCTCCTCTTGCAGACAAATAGATCCACGAAATTCTTCATTTTCCTCATTTGATGCTGGCATTTGACACAAAGCCATACGTCTGACTAACTTTAATTTTGCTCGCCATTTATTTGCTATGCTAAGGTTAGCTTGGGTTTGGGAGGAGCTCTAAGCTAGCGGGAGCTAGTGTAAACAAAGGAACGCTGGGATTTTAACAGTCCCACCCACAACCCAAAATTCAATTTTCTATTGAACCACTGACGATGTGTAGAGAGCATGTCTTAAAAATGACACAGGCTTTTTATTTTGGTGGAAAAACAGCATAATCCTCAATAAAAGACCACTGGGAATGCGTTTACAATAAGAACATATAGTTGAAGTGGGACTTTATAGACAGAGAAGTGTCTGTGCTGTTCAAGCCAACTATTTATAATTTATTTTACTTGGTTCTTTTAGACCTTTTTATTAATACTACATATTTTTCTTGGGAACCTTTGACTTTCACAGTGTAAAACAAAAAGCAATCTTATATAGAGGATTCTGGTGTACTATCGACTCAGCCGTTTGCGTGATGCAGGGGATTCATTAACTTGACACTGGCTGATCTGGTAAACAGCACTGTCACTTTAAGGAGCGACCCATTTAGAGAAAATGAGGAAGGACGTTGCTGGCGTAACGCACTTGCAAGCAGGAGGTTTATGGTGTCACTATAAAAATAAAGTCTTTGTTGTGATTGAGAGTTTACTGCTCTGTTATCTTAAAAAAGAGGAAAAAACTCAAAGCTGCTGTTGCCTTCAGTGCTGGAGCTCAGCAAGTGAACTCCCACTACCTCATCTTTTCATTGATCGGAGTATTAGGAGGATGTATGGCATGTTGCTCTGTGAATGGAAGAGAGAGCCACGCCGAGCATGAGGGGGAGCGTGAGCAGCAAGAGAGAGGGAGGCAGAGGGACTCGAGCATAGTCGTGGATGTGAGCCTCAGAAGCTGCGTGGGTCGTTCGGCTTGCTCACGCCATTATTGTTGTTGTTGTGAATAAGACAGACAAAGGATTCCCCACGCTGTGGACCCCTTACATCTTTGTCGGCTCAGCAAAGCCATGATCACACCCTGATGGAATGCTATTGAAATGAGCCATATCAAGGAGCACAGCAGGCGTTAACTGAGCTGGCACACAAGTCAGTAACAAAGGCAAGAAGGATACAGAATAGCAAACTGAGGCAACATCCAAAATTCTTGTCATTTTTGGTCCTGTTTTCTCGGGTTCATCCGTGTCCTTTTCCGAAGAGTGGCCACTGCTGATAAGGTTTCAGATCCTTCTGTGAAGGTTTGGCATGGACATTGCTGTTGCTTATTTGTTGAAGGGGTTGCTGTGGATACGAACGGCAGGGAGGCTGCACTGAAGCCAGAGGCAGGAGTGAACAAGCTGCCTGCTGCAGAGTGTGCCGCTATTGGAGCAGATGCGGCTGAATGCAGGCTAAGCAAACATGAGATTCATGCCACGCTCTCCGTGAAGCTCCATCCAGTGCAGAAAAGACCAAGCCCCCTTGTTGCTCTTCCCCGTCCATGTCGCCAGTCTCTCCCCGGACTTTAATGCTGGAGTTGATGGAAGCAGGGAAGCAAGATGTGTTAGCATCGCAGGTCATGTGATTCCTCATGAGAGCTGGATGGAGTGGTGGAGGGTCTGGCTGACCCTGGAGCATCATTTTCCTGCCTGTGACTGTGTGAATAGTGGCGCTTGAATGATAAAAAGCAATGCGGGCAACAGTAAGTAGCATATTTTATTTTTTCCCCCTGTTTTTTAAAATTTCCCCTAATCATGTTAATTTAGATTTTTTTGTTTTTCATTTTATTTTTTCTCTACAAACAATTTGTAAAGAAAAAATAACCAAAAACACAGCCGAAAGTGTCCAAACTTTAATTAGACTCCGTTGCCCCTCCCACCACCGCCATCACATTACACACACAGCTGACGCAGCTTGTGTGGGTTCGTAGGAACATGCGAGACTGTGTGTGGCAGTCAAAGGGCTCCTTCCTGTCTTTGCCGAGCGCATGAATGGGAGCACTGTGAGCGATGGAGGTGCTGATGATTTCAGTGTTTGAAGACAGCCATAGCCAAAGCCCTCTGCCAGAGGAGAGTAGATTCTATGACAGCGACTTCCACAAGAGCGAGGTATCTAGTGCCCACACAGTTCCAGGAAACAAAAAACCTATTCAAGCTTGTTTTTTAAGCCTGTAATAATAGAAAAAAAGACTTAAGGATAATTGCTTTTAATAGGATTTACAAGTCGTAGGATTTTAATGATTTAGACTAATTGTTTGGTTAATTTAAAATAACTTTATTTATGTTTTGTATTTTATTTTATTATTGTTGGACAGAGTTCAGTAAAATTGTGTTTTTTGACAAGTTGATCACATTTGCATGTGTTTTCACTCTTTTTTTAGTCTGTATTTGTTCAGTCCTTTATGATCAGGCTATGACTCATTGTAATGTCCTTTGCAGCCTGTAGCTTCCACGAAATCTGACCTCAGTCCAGCTGTTCATTGTGAATTTTTTCAAACAACATATTGTTTATTTGATGTGCTTAATTTTTAAATGTAAATAAGTATTTGACATTGGTGTAAATACTTTGAATCTTGTTGAGAAAACAAGAAATCATATTTGCTGTTGTCATATTTTGATGTTTAGTTGAGCGCTTTACATTTTTATTATGGTCTGTTTGTATCCAAAATTTGTTTGTATTGACGGTGAATGTTTATCTACAGATTGTGGATTTTGTTATTCTGACTTATCTGTTTTTAGTTCATCTGTTTTACATACTTTCAGGCTTCCAAAATATTTAACAGGATTCTTTGACAAGCTATTTGTGATTTGTAAATGTATTTACGGTACATAAATGCAGTCCAAAAACAGATTGTAGCCGTGGACAGCGATCATCAAGAGCAGTAGAATCCAGTATAGCTAATGGATCTGCGTTTACAGCCTTGTTTCTAGGCACCACACTTGACTTGCTTTCGAAGAAGTCCATTTACTCTCTGATCTTTTCTCTGATAAACGTGACAAGTTGTTCCACTTTTTTTTAATGCAACAATTTGCTTTCCCCCACGATTTATTTTAAACCTTGAGATTTGTTTTTTTTTGTTTGGGTCACGGTTTGGTTTCAGTTTGATGTATGAGTTGTGTATTCTCCAAAACGACAACAACAAATGATACATTTGGAAAAATCCTTCTTTTGTTCGCTATTAAGCAAATAATGAAGAGAAACCATTCAGTTGTCTCACACTAAGCCTGGCGTAATGTAGTAAAACAATAAATAAATCCTTCTTAAATTGAGCGCAACAATCGTTTGAGACTTTCAATGTAAACTTAATAAACCCTCGATTTGGTTCAAATAGTGTACAGTTCTGTTTTAAATCAAAAATTGTGACATTTCTAACATATAAATGTTTAAGTTTGTTGTGTTCAATTCAAATTTGTTGAAAATTAAACTTCTTATGTCATTTTTTCCAGGTAATCCTGGTGCAGGTAAACCCAGGTGAGGCCTTCACTATTCGACGAGAGGATGGTCAGTTTCAATGTATCACAGGTAAGACGGCTGATAGAAGTGTGTGTGTGGGAGGAGGAAGCATCTGTTGTTGTTCTGACAACATTCAGCTGTTTACATAGTATGTGCTCGATTTGGCAATTAGGTAAAGAGACAAGGAAGACAAAATAAAGGTTTTAGATTTCATCTAATTTTGATGTGTTTTGTTTGTTTAAACACCTGTTGTCTGGGCTCTGCATTTATTCAAAATATTGATAGAAATATTAAACGCTGTCTGTGCTTGTAATCTGCTTAATGATAAACTTTGAGAAGTTTGGAGTCTTTTTTTATTTGGGATGCTTTTAAAACTACATTTGTGTTGAAATTTAACATTTTAGGAGATCAGTATAATCTACAGTGGTGTTTTAGTCTTAGTATAAGTCTGGAACTGACTTTTCAGTTGTTCATTCACGCATAATTGTAACAACAGCATTATTTTTTTCTGATCTGACTTAATTGAAAGCAAAAGCAGACATGACAGATGACAACAAAAGTTGACAGGTTCTCATATTGATTTCTACTGTTATTAAAAAAACAAGCGGTCGCAAAATAAAAGAAACAGTAGCAGTAAATTTCATTCAATAAACTGCAGTAAATTCTTCAGAATGAAGCTGTATGCAGGCCTTAATAAATTAAATGTGACTGATTAGGATATATGCATTTATACATGTGACCCCGTTAAGTTTTAATGGTGTCTAACATCCTAAAACAGATAAAACTAAGTTGTAAACTTAGCTAATTTGATGAGAACCCTTTTTAAGATTGATAAACTTAATAGAGACTTTGAAATAATACAATATTAATTAGTCTGATAAATTATTATGGTAATGATTGTAGGTGTTATAGAACATTTAACAAATCATGATAATATGGTTTGCTTCATGGCAATAAAACAGCTCTTTCTTTTTTTTACTAAACAAATGCTAATTTGAATTTGAAATGAATGTATTTATCACTGAAACCCAGATGATGAAAAATGACTGTTTAATGACTTGTTTTGTTATCTCGTGTTCCCACTGTGCTAGTTGAGAAATTAGCAACAAAAAGTGTCACATTGAATAACAGTTATGCAATTCTGGTTGTTTCTGAATAATCTCATTTTTATCTAAGAATAATCCTATGAAAATAGATTTTTGCCTTTAGTTTTTAATGGTAACTTTCTAAATGACTCTTAGAGTTTGAAAGTTCTGACCAGTAAATGAATAATCATGTTTAGTCTTTTGTTCTGTTTCTGTCATTATTGTGTTTAACTACTTAAATTGAAGTGGAAAGTAGTGTTTGAAAAAAATCTCTTCATTTGTAAGACTGATCTTTTTTTTCTGTAAAAGCTTGACATAAACTCTAAATATATCCATATGAAAGATTGAAATAAATAGCTACTGTAGTTATAGATGTTTTCAATTATACTTTTTTTTGCTTTTGGCCATCAGCTATGATAACTGGTATTTTTGGTTGAGAATTTTATTTTACGTTTTTAAATAAAGTTTTGCAAGTTATTGTAATCAGAGATTTCCCCCGTTTAAGATTTATTACTCTGGTTTATGTATTATAACCTGAAAAGGGATTCAAAGCGTAATCGTGTGTATTAGGGGTTATTTCTTTAGCAAAAAATGTTTTTTATGTATGTCTAGGCCAATTTATGTCTTCGAACAACAGGAGAATTCAAACATATTTTAAAAAACTAGCCATAATAAAATACGGTACATTAAAAATGCCTTGAAAAAAAGCAAAGGATAAACTCTGATTATTTCTTTCTTTCCTTAACCACAATTGTTCAATTTATTTAACCAAAAATACTTGCAGTTTGTTGGTCCATTGATTTAAAAAGCAAATAAAATGAGTTACAAATGGTTCTTTGTATGCTAGCATGCTAGTATGTTAGCAACAATGCGCTAAAACAACAGATTCAGCCTCAAACCTTCATGATTAACAAATGGAGGTGTAAACTGTTTACAGTCAGATTTATTTTACTAAACTTTCTTAAATTCCTCTTAATCAACCATTTAGGTAAGTTGTGGCCAAGTTTGCGACAGAAAAACTCCCAAAGAAGGAATAAGACTGAACTTTAGATCCACCCTAGTCTTTAATTCCGCCTTGCTTGTTTGAACATCGATTATGATGATGACTCGCTGCAGCCTAATTGGACTTCATCCTTCCTTCTGACTGCTGCTCATTTTGTTAGACTGACAGTAACCAAAACGGAGAGTGCGCGGATTATCTACCATAATGTGAAATAAACGTATGTCATAATTACAGTGTGTAGCGGTGGAGGAAGGCCAGAAAGCCTTTTTCTTTTGGAGTTGGATGGCCTCATTCTTATTTATCCTGATGGCAGTTATTTTCTTTTCGACAGTTCTCTGTTATTGTGTCGGCTTTGTAAAAGCTCTTCTATACTGTTGACAGCATGAATGGACGAGTGGTAGATCATAACTGTAAATGTTTGGATGAGTTTAAGCTGCTTTTCGGGAAGACTTTTTTTGTTCATTACTTTTTGTTTACAGAGTAACTTTAATGAAAATTGTTTTTTTTTACATTTTCTTGTGGCATTTTTCTTAATGATGGAGGATATATACAAAGAAAATTAGGCTTAAAAGTGCATTTCTCAGTATTTCTATGTCCAAATCGTGCATAATTAATTAACAGACAAAAAAAAGGTAGAAAATACAATGAATCTCCCTGTTTTAATAGATGCATGTACGTCTTCTTTTTCCTCATTTGGTACCTGGTTCAATAAAGTCTGATAAGTTTAAGTTGGTGGTGTGAGAGACTGTAAGCTTGCAGGAGAGCATGTAAACAGAGAGCTCTCATTAATGCTGAGTCGAAGTATCCCACCCACAACTCTGAGGTGAATTTCTAATGAACTGCTTTGCAGAAACTGTTCTACAAAGCGACACAGGGTTTAAAAAAAAAAAAAAACCTAGGCTAAAAACGTCATAATCATAATTAGAAGGTCACTAGGAGCGCTTTAAAAATAGATCAAAAGATGATTGTAGCGGGACTTTAATAGATCATTGACTTTGCTTTGTCCTCACAGCCACACAAACTGTCAATTTGATTAAACAAAAGAAAAAAAATGAAATGAGTGAGTTTGAACTATGCTGTGAAACTACTTGAAGTGAAATCAAAGGTCATTTATTTTGTTGAGACTAGTTTTTAGTATCTTCTTGATAAGAGATTGATGTACCTTTTTCTGCTTTTTTTTTTTTTAAACCTATGAGTTACGGCGTAAAGAAAAACCAGCATTGTATGACAAAGCAGTAAAAGGAGAAGTAGAAGGTGATGCTGCACAGATAGGATTCTGACAGTTGGCTCACTGTGGGGACACTCCAGCCAGCTCTCAGTGACTGAGCTCCCACACCAGCCTTCTATATGAACTAAACTTCCTAATAGGTAGAAGGAATACATAGTTTTTCCATCAGAGAAGATACATGGAACTAAAAGGTGCCACATAGATCAGTGTGACTGCTACTAACTGGCCTGTCACAGGGTGCACTCATCTCTCTGTGACGTGGATAGAGGGATGACTCACCGCTTGCTTTGCAAGGAGGGAGGAAGAAGAGCGTGTGGGTTTGTTTGTGAGTGCGGGCGAGCACATATGTGCGTATGCGGTTGGTTGATTTTTAGCTTGTTTTGGGAGCAGAATATCCCTTTTCATTTGCAAGTTTTTGCATAAATAAAAGTTACCGTCTTTAGGACCGCTCCACTCTCAACTGACAAAATAATCCAAGTGGAAATCTTGATTGATCTAGTTTGCATGTAAGGGAGATGTGGCTTTTTACATTTGGTACTTTTTTATTTTTGAACTTGTAAATATTAGTCTTTTAAATCTGATTTTTTTTTTTTAGTTTGACAGACGTTCACTTTATGTATTTTGAAGTTGGTCGCTTCTGGAAAAAAAGAGATAATTTCTATCTAGTGTCCTTCTCGTCACTGCTGTCCTTCCCTTAAAGGGAGCTTTGAACATGAGTGGACATGCCGTTATGTTTTCCGCCTGAGCACTCACTTTGTTTACCTCCTTCAGAATCTACCACATGGATTCAGATATAAAGACTGTATCACTGGCATCCCACGCCAGCTGATAAGTTAGGTGACTGATGAGGCAAGTTCTCTTCTGGATCAGTGGAGGAGTGATTAGATCCACTTTTTTTTCTGTCAGTGTTAGGCTCCTTGTGATTCAGCCTTACACCGACTGATTCATTTTCCTGGAAGAAATCATTGTCTAGTTCAAGGGTTGCAACCTTTAACGCTAAAAGAGCCATTTAGTCTAGTTTCTTACAGACCAGAACCAACCAAGAGCCACAAAGTCCCGTTTTATTGTTTAAAAATTTACAATATTTATGCCTTTTTTTTGACAACTAAGCATTTATTTATAAATTTAATTTTTAAATATTACAATAATTGAATTACAACATTGTCTATATGTTTATATATATAACAGTTGTAACTTTTTTTTTACTTTTGACAGCAGCACACACTAGTTCCTTTCAAAATAAAACCCATCCTGTCTCAAATAATATTTTTTATCATTAGGATTTTAATGTTTTTTTTCTTTTAATCTCAAAAATAAACATTTTAGAAGAAAATATTTATATATATAAAAAAACTCAAAACTTTTTGATTAACCTGAGCTTTTTATAGAAAACAAATAACTCTAAATCATTTTAAACCACATTTATTCAAAACTTTAACCACTTTAGTGTAATTTACCAAAGTAAAAAAAAAAACTTTTAGAGACTTTTATTTGACAAACTATAAATTAAAAATACACATTTAAAGAACATTTCTACAGAATTTCTGATGGTAAATTAAACTTTTTTTGCTTTGATGCTTGACATGTTAAAATTCTAAACAGAAATGACAAAACTAAACTAACTAATCTCTTATTTATCCAATTGTTAGCATTTTTCATTAAAGCTAAAGAGCTACAATAGAGATAAAAGAGTTGCAACATTTTTTTAGAAGACCAAAAGTTATTAAGTTATTATTAATACCAGGGTTCATTGATTTAAACTTAGAGTACATTTCTGAGGTGCTTTGCACTCTGACATGAGGATATATCTACACTTTCTGTAGCCTGTTCTTATCTATAACATCTTAAGCCGTAGATGTATTATTTGTCAGTTAAAAAAACAAGCCCAAAGTGATCTAGACTTGCTACATCCTCATAAACCTTTAGACAATGTACATTTTTATTTGTAGGTGGCACTTTTTTATGTACAAAATCCTACAAAAACACACACACACAAAAAAAAAAAAACGATTTCTGATTGTGGTAAGTCAATTTCTCGGAGAGATCCTATGCTGAACTATTTTTACCGTAGGTTTTGTTTTGCTTTTCTTTTACTTGAGGGTTCCTATGAACTAAATATAGTGATATAATCCATTGTCGCGCTTCCTTCCCTCTTAGTGATAATCTGTTTGAGCTGCATTGCTACCTTGAAGCACATAACTCTTTGTTCTGGAGCAGTGTAGTGCTTCCTATGCATCAAGGGTAGCACCTAGCAGCCACTGAAAACATTGTTCTGCACTGGACTACACTGCATTCCTTAAGGGTTTTTTTTTTCTTCTAATTTTTAGAGGTATTTAGACCAAGATATTTACATTTCAATTTATTTAAACTTGCACACTCTGTTAAAATAACTTTTTAACATCTTTATGGATTGTAAACTTGTATCTTTTTAGCCTAATGGGTACATCACCTTCCCGAAATTTCAACACAACAAATTTATAGATGGTATTTATCTGAAGTACATAACATAGACGTTCCTTATCTGAAGTACGTGGGCTTCTCGTAAAGAGCAAGCGTCACTACCCATGGTCACAGCAACACTTACTCAAGAGCCTCTCAGACAAGTCGGAACCGCAGACCAAATATCTAGCATTCCAAAATATTTTGGAGGATCAAGTTAGTGAAGGCTCAGCTCAAGAGGACTTGCATTTTGAAATGCAGAGACAAAGTAGATATTCCTTTAGTCTTTATTTAGAGTTTGTATGTTACTTTTTTTGGTTTAGTCTTGAGCATGCTTTTTTTCATGTCACTGTTTACAGCTTTCCAAAAGTAAAAAATTTTTTGGAAAACAGAAATAGTTTGGTTTTGCCGGTGATTAATTTCATGGTTGAGTTTATTACTGACCAAAAATTCTCATACAGCTAACTAACTTAGAATGTTTTCAGATTATAAGTAAAGGTTTCTAAATTCTATTTGGTATCAACAAGTCCAGCTGAGGGTTGAATGAACCGCCACTAGTGAAGGACGGGACGGTGCATCTTTTCCTTGCGCTTAATCTCATCAGTATCTTCCAGGCACATGAGATAAAGACATAGTTAACGCACATTTTGGAGACTTTTCCTGATATTTGTGTTTTTGAATCCATGATAATTTCACAACAGAATGTAAATGTCTGTCACCAACAGGCTATGCAGTCATCTCCAACTGCTACAACTAAAAATGCTGTAAAATCCAAAGTCAATTTTATTTTGGGAAGAAAGAATGCACGATGGCTTAGACCCGCCAAAAAAAGTTAGAGAAATAAAGCTACAAATAACAAACAATAAAAGAGCAAATAAAAAAAAATGATGCAAATGAAAAAAAAAACCCAACACAAATGGATTATCTGGGAGGGTTTTGCCAATGCACCAGATTGGAAGTGGAACATTGTTTTAACTCTGTGTTCCAGGCTCTTAGTACCTGTTGTAAGATGTGTTTGTTTGGGGTACGCACTGCTCTGGAGTGAGACCATACGGTGGTACATGGAACTGGGTTTTGCTGCACGTTAGAGTAAAGCTACAGAACTAGATTCTCATCTCGTTGGTGGTCTCTCTGCACACTTTCTCCGTGTTAGCTGAAGCGAACAATGAGCCGGCATCCTCCAGTTTACCTTCAAACCTGAGGCTACGTGGCCTAACCTAATAACACATCAACAAGTACACACTGAACAGTAAGCCTATATAAGACAAAAGTATTAATAAAAGTTCTGTGCTTACCTATTGTATGAAGATGAGTCATGCAGAAAAAGAAGTGTTTGTAATATAATTCAAAATGATGGCGGAATAAGGGTTTGTTTACTAGTATCTACTATATAAATGGCGAGTTATCACATGAACCTACGCGAGTTTGGAGTCTCGCGAGGTTGGCAGCAGACCCTGTGACTGCAGCAGAACCGCAGCCAATGTGAGTCATCTGCCGTAGCTAGACCGCACTGGACACCACACTGGAGCCCGACTGGATCCAGTGTGAGCCTGTAGTTGGATACATTTTCTGAAAAATCATTTTCAGAAAAAATTTTTAGACTGAAATCAAACTGGAGAATCTAAAGACGTAGCGCGGGCTGATGCTTCCAGCTTTATTATCGGTACTCAAGTTGAAATGATTTGGATTGACAGGTAATTTTAACCCAACAAAAACGACATTAACATTTTTTCTTTCTAAACATATCTTCTCCAAAGTCATAAAAATAGGAACACAAACTGTGTTGTAAATGATTTTTCATCACCTGTATTGGAACATTATTCCAAAATAAGACCCTTGTGCACAACTGTGAAAATGATTTACTCATCCACAGCTTCCTTTCACAAATCAAGCTCGCTACATATGGTTCACATAATTGGACCGCACACACCAGCCGCATTAAGACTCTCCTTTTATACTCACCTCCCCCACCTAACGCCAAGGATATGCACACAAACATGTGCTTGCAGACTGTTCACTCACAGCTTCTGCTGTAAGAAGCTTTGAGAATGACTGCGCTGGAGGCTCTTTGTGCCGGTGCTTTTTTTAACCAGACTAAAGAGTAAGGAAGTGTGAGAAGTGTGCTAAAAGAAGGTGAGAAAAGATGAAAACAGATGTTTTAATAAAGCCTCCTCCGTTTAGACTCGGCATCACATAAAAGATGATTCTATTTCAGGGCGACTGTTTTTGCTTTTCGGGATTTAAATTACCGTGTCTGAGCTTGGAAGATTTAGTTTTTACAGACAGGAACTTGGGAGGAAGCGGAGGTTTTAGAGTACATTTTTTATTTCTTAAACAGACTCCAATAATTCATTATTTTAAAAAAATGGGCCCCTGCAGTTGTGGCCTCTGTCTTGCTCTGGTTGAGTCTGGCTCGGAGCCGAAGCCGCAGCAGGCTGTGATGTTTTGTAATAAGCACAAGCATGAGGTTACTGATTCCCTTCCTTCCTGTAAACATCAGTCATTCCAGTGGGATTGTAGGAACCATGCGGCTGACTGACTTGACATCTCGGGGAAATCATAGTTTACTAACATCTTGGAAAAAAATAGCTGTTCTTATTAAAGTCTTCCGTTGTTTGCTTCTTCTCGGCTTCCTCCTGTGGGCTCTGGTTTAAACAGATCAACATGAAAAGTGTTTCCTATTTTCCCGGCTCCGTCTGAGTGTAGGGAGGATTGGCAAGTTGCTGGATGCTAACTGGCATATTTTGGATAAGCAGCCTGGCCGAGGGCAAGTGTACTCATGCATGGCTGCGTAATCTGCTCATAGAATGTTAAGCTTACTGCAAATTATTGCCCCTCTAATTGATGAAGGACGTTTCCTGCCCTGGAAGAAAACGGTGGCGTGCTGAAATGGTAGAGTTCGCCAGATTGTCATCAAAAAAAAAAAAAAAATCAAAGACCCACTTCGCTGAAAATTGATGTTTTTAACATGTTCTTGTGGCATTTTACTCATGATGGAGAACATATAAAAAGAAAATTAAGCATGAAATTGCGTTTCTGACTATTTTTGTATTCAAGCTATTGTGAATCCGGAGCAGATGAAAAAATTGCGCCACATATTTTGATGCATCCAATTGTAGACTAATAGATCCAAGTATGTCTTTATTTTCCTTTTCCAAGCTAGTATCTCATTCAAAACTTTTTCTACATATATAGAACAATTTAAGACTAAGACCCAGTCATTATTGGTGACGTCATAGACGTAAGTGACGTCCGAAATATTAGACTTTTTTTTTTTATAACTCTGGTTGGAGGGCTAAATGAAGGGGGAGGGAGAAGGGGGGAATTCTGATTGGGCCTAAAACTACATTCTGAATATTTCTGTATTGAAATCATGATGGATCAAGAGCTTTTTTGTGTTTTTTTTTTTTTTTTTTCATGTTTTTATTTTTTTGTTCTACGCTAATGTTAGCTTGTGAAGGTCTGTGAGTAAACAAAGGAATTCATGTTGGGATATCAACATAGGGTTATATCTGCGCCAGCTGTCCCACCTACAACCCAGAGGCAAATTTCCAATGAGTTCCTACTACTTTACAGAAAATATGTTTTTAAAAATAACTCAGGCTCTTTAGATTTTTGATAAAAATTGTATAATCATGATTAAAAGACCACTGGGAATGCTTTTACAAAAGATAAAAATATAGTTGAGAGGGACTTAAATCTATAATCGTTTTGTGGTACCTCCAACAGGACATATAATATCTATTGTTTATTATGGTTTTACTCTGTTCTTACCTTCATTTTTACCTCTTTCTGGTAATCCAGGTGCTTTATTAAGAGCATGTTTTTGATCTTTTATTTCAGTCTCCCACCTAAAGTCAAGGACTCATTTGTACAACAGATTAAACCTGACAGTGTGCTTGGATTCCTGCCAGTATTTTAACACGAAGCCTGCTAAATTTCCTCAGTCTGCAGTGTACCTCATCAGACCTGTGTGAACTCCAAGACCTTCTTTTTTTTACTTTATGAGATGGATTATTTCTCAGTGTGGACTCACAACCTTAGCACATCTTTGTATGAATGTGTACAGCTTGTATCTGGCCTTCTCCCTTGTGTGTGT
>NC_050524.1:7601833-7625821 GCF_002922805.2 Oryzias melastigma | reverse complement strand
CCCCTCCCTCTGCAACAGTTGCTTTAGTGTCATTCATCCTGGCTTCCACGCATTACAAGTCCTCTTATCCCAAGAGTGTAAAAGCTGGAATAAACCAAATAAATGGACAACAAAGGATACTAATGTGATTCATCTCCTCTGCTGCTCGTCAGCTTCAGCAGCACTAAGTAGAATTGCCTTTATCAGTCATTAGGCAACTACACAGCCGAGTACTTTGAGGCGTAATGTCCACCTAATTTATCTTAAAAGGGAGTAGAGTTAACAGTAAACACTTTGAACTCCCACTCGAATTATATTCTAATATGAAATCAATAATGGATGAGCCGATGCAGCTGCTTTGATTCAGACTGGGCCCCCTCACTGCACTCAGATTCAGCCTTTTTCCGCATGCTGTGTTTCCAGGTAAAGAAATGGCTCCGTGTGTGTTTGTTGTCCCACTTTAATGTGACCTGCCAATCTGTTATCGGTTTTATGTTAGAAGGTTTATTAGCTGTAGCATGTGGCCCGCAGGATCATTGGTCTACACAGTGTAGTCATGGCTCTCTGTGATGTCGATGCGTTTTGTTATGGCCAGGCTGATAGATAGCACGGTCCACCGGGTCAGTGCGATAAGATCATGACACAGTATACCATCCTGGGTGCTTGACAACACGAAATCATAACAGCAGATGTGTCAATGATCCAATACTCAGCTTGGATCCACACATGAGAGAGCTGTTGCCTTGATTCTTGATCTTTATCAATATGTTGCTGATAAATAAGTTAAATTTGAGTAAAATCTGTGTTCAGACCTTTAATTGTTGACTCTTCTTATGTCTTCTGTTGAAGTTAAAGCAATTTATTTTATTTATTTAGCCTGAGCAGGTCAATAAATGTGACTTTGAACTACAAGATGACAGCATGAAATTGTTGAGGTTGTTTGTTTTATATATTTTTTGAATGAAATCAGTGAGAGTGTATGGCTGCTCAATCTCATATGCACCTGTTACATTCCTCTGGATAGTTGGTATAGCCTTTAGTTTGTCTTGTAAAAGTTCTCGTCATACTCTATTGCTTTAGTGTTACAGCAGTGAACTCTGAACTCGAGTCATCTTTCTAAGTCTAAGTTTTTTGCTGTCACTGCAGCCACTCCAGGAATTTCTGCTTTCATGCCTTTTTTGCTGTTAACATTCTAAATCCTGCAATACAAATAAATGTTGAACATAATTTGCCTGTTGATCTGTGTTATTGTTGGGATAAAGAATGTTGTGTTTTAGAAATCAGTTTGGCATATTGTGTAGTGTGGTTTTTTTTTTGTACTTATTAGTATGAATGTTGTATTTTTGGTTGAAATCAGGATGGCATTTTGTGTTTTGTATAGTGCTGTCAATCTATTAAAAATGTAATCATATCAATCACACTTTTATTGTGATTAATCACAATGTTTTATAAGACATTATGACATTAATGCAGCTTTTGAACCAAAACAGCCCAGAGGGAAAAAAATGTTTTTCTTCATTTTTTTTTTGCTTGAAAATTTAGAAATTTATAAGTTGTCAACTCAAATATCCAAGAAGTGTAATTTTTTAGCACAAAACGAATCAACAGTAAGATAAGCAGAAGTAAGTGCTTTATTTATCATATTGTGATGATCAGCATTTTATATCATTTTCCTTGGCAGCTGCAGTCGAGGTCAATATCAAATAGTCTGTTTCTTCTTAAAAACTGATATAAACAAAAAAAAACATATAATAATAAAGTAATACAAATCGGTTGAATATGTATTTCTTTTGTGTGTGACCTTGGCACAAGTGGGATAAAGCATATTGTGTTTTGGATTTATATGGTATATTGTGTTTAATGGAGATCATTACAGCATATTGGGTAGTGTGGTGTTTTATACAGATTGCTATGGCATGTTTGTAGCGTGATGAATTGTAGAGATCCAATCATCTGTTGATTTTCAGAACCCACTGAATCCCTTTCAGGGTCACAGGGCTGCTGGAGCCAACCCAGTTACAAAGGTTGGGTAGACTCTGAACAAGTCACCAGCCCTGTTGATCACTATAGAATATTGTGTTTTTCAGAGATCAGTATGGCGTATTTTATACTATCCTATATTTTTTAAAGTAAAATAATTTTTCCGTCAAAGGGTTTTGTCTGAACGTCAGCAAGAAACGTTAAAGTTTCTTAGTTTTGTTGCTTCTGTTGCAAATTTTTTTTTAAAAAAGTGGATTTTCTTGGGCGGTCACCGACTCCCTGTTCTCAGCTGCTTGATTTCTGCAGTTTTTGCTCAGTGTTTGTTTCATGGTTTCAGAAGAACAGAAATGTGCAGCTTGGCTGAGAGATGCCTGTGTTTCCCTCTCCAAGGGTTTCTGCTGAGCTGTCACTTCTCTGAGCTGAGCTAAGCCGCTGAACTGGCCTCAACAACAGAGCAAGAAACTTTGTTTCTCAGCACTTTTAGAAAGTGGTCTGCTTGCACTTACCAGTATTTTGAAAAATTGACTTTTTCTTCCACTTTTTTTTCTCTGCATGTTTTCAAATGGAACTTCGACCATCAAGCAGTGAAAATTATTAGAATTTGGATCATTTTTTTAAACAATGTTTAAATAATGTTTATACTTTAAGAATTCCCATTATCACTCATTGATCCTTGTCTCTTCACAGGTCCTGCTCAGGTTCCCATGATGTCTCCAAATGGTTCAGTGCCTCCAATCTATGTGCCTCCTGGATACGTTTCACAGGTATTTCTTCCAAACATCTCCTCATCCAAGTGTTTGGTGATGATTGTCTCCTGGACTCTGAACAACTCCGACTTTGTTTTTCCAGATCATAGAAGAGAACGGAGTGCGGCGGGTTCTGGTTTTACCTCAGCAACCAGATTTCCACCCAGGGGGACATTCCCCGCTGCATCATCCTCCACCTCCTCCCCATGCACACATGCCTGCCTTCATCCCACACCCCGCCATGATGCCCCCTCCTCCTCACCTGTACACAAGCATGGCAGGAGGCGTGGGGGACCTGAGCTCCCAGTACATCTCCCAGTATCATCCCGCCCATATTTTCTCAGAGCAGGGTGAGTTCTAATCTGTTTCCTGACCATTCTCACCACTAAAAGCCTTAAAAAGTCTAACATTTTTTAATGTTTGTTTCTTCAGTCTCTGCAGATTCTCATCCCCAACATGGACGCCCAACGTTTGTCCACCGAGACGACAGAACTAGCAAAACGCACGAACGTCTCCAGAAGAAACTGAAGGAGCGTCAGGGAGGTGGAGGAGGAGGAGGCCAGGTGAAGGACAGTCCTCCATCCTCCCCGCAGAAGTCCTGCAACAGCCCCCCAACCGCGGACATTCACAACGGCATCGGCGGGAAAGGGCTGGAAGCAGAGCACAGGCACGCCGTGGCCTGTCCAGACAAGCAGATCAGCAAGGGAAAAAACGGAGAGTCCAGAGGTACAAAAGGCTTTTGGTCAGGAGGTTTTACAGTTTAATGATGGGATGGCGTATTGCCCTATGCTCACACCAGTTAATTGCATCTTGTGACTTCATTAAAGCTCTTGAAATCTTTTGGCAGTCTATTACTGCCATGAAAGAAAAGGAAAAACATTTTATATTTCTGACTGTATATCAAAGTCAATCCTATTAAACTATTAACTGCAGCTTAAAGAGAACGTATCTTCTGTTGTCTGAGTCTTTGCATTGTTTTCTTGTCTAGAGTACATAATATAATTCAGCCTACTGTTTAACACAGGTGACACCTAAATAACACACCCTCGTTGAACAAGCATCAGCTGATACTGATGACGAGAACAGTGGTTTTACAGTGTTGCACATGAGTGAAAGGCTGTTTTTCTCTGCTTCAGTATCTGCTGGAGTTACGATAATTTTATGAACCGTTTAAGAGTTATGGTAGAATGTCAACACTGGTGCTAAAGTTCTGGTATTAAAGGGTTAACCCATACTGGAAACGATCATTTAATCGAGTAATGCAGAGAATTATTATTCATGGTTCCCGTGGGGTTTTAAAAAGTCTTGCAAGCATTGACTTCATGAATTATAACAAATAAAAAACAACTTAAAAACCCAACAAAAAGTCTGGAATTTTGATGTTTGAGCTATAAAAATTGTGCAGAGTGAACTTCTCAGTTTAACATTTCTTGTCAAAAATCTAATTTTTGGCTAATTATTTTGATGAAATTATGTAAATAAACTTTAAGAGAACCAGTCGTCATGCACCAACACGCTGAATGTCCACCACGGGTTTGATAAAAGAATTTCGCTAAAGCGTCAAACCACAAAGAACAAGATAAGAAGCTTCAGTTTGATCATAAAGTGGGAATAAATTAATATTTTGGGAAATAACCTAAGAAATTAATCTTAATTTTTGACATTTTAAGTCATAAATTTAGGTTGAAGAAACATGTAGGAACCCTGATTACTGCTCACTGCTCTTATTAGATATATTGCAGAGTTAGTATTTTCTTTTGTTACAGTGTTCTCTTGCTTGTTACAGAAGTTACTATCTAACCTATGATAGTCGAAATGAATGAAGTAGTCATCTTAACTTCTTGCAAATATTATAAATGTTTTAAGGCTGTAAATCCCTTCCACACACTTATGCACTTTTCTCAGACACACGTGAACATTTTCTCTCTTGTTTTAACTCTCAAAGTTCAAGCTTTTGTGGAAAAATGAGTCCAATATTAAAGAATGAAACCAAAAATCTGCGAGCGATCGAAAATGTGTGTAAAATGGGGCAAACTGGACGTATTCTGTACAGGAGACACAGCATGGAAGAGATTAATTGACGATGGTCTAAAGCCGATAAGGACTCAGAACTAAAAAACGAGACTTGCTTTTTTTTGGTCTATATTGTCTAGGAAAGGTGACGTTTTTTGCAGCGAGGAACCAGTGTATTTGAAACTGTTTTACCTTAATGTTTGAAAAGTTGGTATTTATATTTAAAAAATCTATTTTTTTGCTATTTTTTCCAGAGCTCGACAAAGAGGCTCAGGCCCTGATCGCATTTTTGAGTACTATCAGTAAACCAGTGGTGAGTACTTGCTCCATTCTGGTTTTTGTGGCTTTGAATTCTGTGTTCAGTTTTAGGGTTTCGTCCAAATCAAGTTGTCTGGGGTGATACATGTGATAGAGAAACACATTCTCACTCTCAACTTGTCATATATGGATTATATAAATGGTTAAGGTTGGGGACCCCTGATTAGTGTAGGCATTTTATCCCTGTCTGTGGCAGACTGGCACTGGTTCGTGACCCTCTGATTTAACGGGAACAGCCAACACGTCCAAAAATGCAAAAAAGTGAATCAGCGAAACTATATGTCCATATATGAAGAGTTGGGAGTGAGAATACATTGGATAGAGTTGACTACTCAATTTTTTTAGTCTGTAAATAAAAGTCTGTGTTTAAAAATCCATAAAGACTGAATTTAAATTTCCCAGACTTAAGGAGGATTTATCCCATACAGTGTCTGAAAGCCTGAACTTCCTGTAAAGCGGCAAGAAAATAATTCAGCTCTGAGCTGTTGAAATTGAACACAGTCAGGAAAAGAGCAGCTTCAAAAGAAAGTGCTTATTTTCTTGCACTTCAACAAACTATTCATGTTTGAATCAACTCCCAGAAACCAACTGTGGAAAGTAAAAGACTGAGGTGAAGCTCCGGGGTTGTGGGTTGGAGTTGCAGACTTGACCTGATTGAGCTCTTCCACATATAAATCCCCCCCCCCCCCCCTGCAGTATAGTTTGGAGTATTTTTAAACCTCCAAAGAGAACGAGAAATCTCAGGATGGTGCAGCACATCCCTGCAGCTGATGATAAAAAAAAAAGCTGGCTTGATCCAAGTTTTTGCAAAATGCTTATCTTAAAACTCAATTAGTTGAATATTTAACATTTAAAAGACACTGTTTGCATAGTTGTGATCTGTCAAACGTCTCCATTTTAAGGTGTCAGACGTCCAAGCAAGAGGAGCCAAAGTGAGCTGGGTTGCACCTGCCAGGCCTGAGAACGAGAACGGCAGCGTGGAGGAGGACTCCAGCTCTCCACAGCCCCTCAGCTATGAGGTTTCTGTCTCAGCTGAGGGGAAAGATGGCAAATACCAGACTATGTACTGGTCAGTCCAAGCACGAAGACTCAGTGCAGCCTGTTGTCAGAGTTTTAACCCTCATGTCCGTCTAACCATGGCTTCCTTTGATGCAGTGGGGAGGAACTAAGTGCGACTTTAAAGGGCCTTCGACCGGCGACGGAGCATCACGTCAGGTCGGCATGGACTACTTCCTGCTTAGCATTCTGTCCACACACATGTAACAGTTTTTTTTGTTTTTTTCTAGGGTTCAGGCCATGTCCAACTGTCTAGTAGGAAGCCCATCAGAGCCAGTGAGCTTTACTACTTTAAGCTGTGAGCCAGACCCCCCCAATCCTCCTAAGAAGGCCAGTGGGACCAAGAATGCCCTCGTTCTTCAGTGGAAGGTAGAACAACAACAACAACATCTGTTTTTTTATATCTATAAAGATAAAAAATCAGCGAATATTTACACTCAAATTTTCGGGAGCAGATTGCGAGTACTCGGATACTTGTTACAGTCCTCGTTAGGGTGAAGTAGGTGAGATGCAGGTGTGTTGTATAAAGTTTTCACTTTTTAAACCTAGACTGAAATAACTTAAATTTGCTGGATCCGGAAGTAAGACGCATCTATGGGTGACATCACACTCACATGGTCCAGTTCTCATATACAGCCTCTCCATGTACAGGAGGATGTGACTAAGACCTATAACTAATCTGTATTACTGTGGCCTTTGAATTTGTACATTTTTATAGCTCATGTGTCAGTAGGGCTGTCACACTAAGTCGACTAATCGACTATTAAAATAGTGGACAACTAATTTAATAGTTGATTAGTCTTTACTTTATATTTTATGGATTTTTTTTAAATTTTTTTAGGCTAATTTGGAGTTTAGCTAATACTTCATCTATTTTGGAGTTTAATAAATAATTCAGCTGCATGCTAGCTATTTTGGCTAATTCAGAATTTTATCATTTTTTTAAGATAATTTTGAGTTTAGCTAAAATGTCAGCTACATATTACCTATTTTGGCTAATTTAGGATTTTTTCACTTTTTAGGCTATTTTGGAGTTTGGCTAATATTTCATCTGAATGGTAGCTATTTTGGCTAATTTCGTTTTTTTTTTTAGGCTATTTTTGAGTTTAGCAAATAATTCAGATACATGCTACCTATTTTGGCTAATTTAGGATTTTTTCCGTTTTTTTCGGCTACCTGCTACAGCATTTTCATCTCTTAACTTCAGCATCTTCAGCTACCAGCACTAGCATCTTCAGCAGCCAAATTCAGCTTAAGCCTTTGGTTAAGATGTGTGCTTTACATCCATTTTGCCCATGTCCCGATTAGTCGACTAATCGGAAAAAATAATTGGTGATTAGTCGACTATTAAAATAATTGTTTGTGGCAGCACTATGTGTCAGTAATTTATTTATTTTTTTAAGCTACCGTCAGTTATTCCAACTCAAGTTGTGGACATTTCCTGCTGTGGCTTCAATTTATTTCCTTACAAAGCGTGATGCCAGCAGCACAGCTTGCCTTCCAGTCTCACAGAATACCTCAGGATCAACCATGCATGCTCACCAAATGTCAGTAAAACTCAATGAGTCTCACTTCCGTGTTCAGATCCACCCCGATACACAGCTAAAAGTTAGTGACGGTGAACCGTTTACGATTTTACACGAGCATCTTATCGCAGCCATTTGAGATTAAAGCCATTAATGCAGAATCATCACGGTCTTCTTCATCCACAGAATGTTGTATTCCTGTAACCAACTCCAGCTGCGCTCTTTAAATGTCATCATTTTCCTGCATTTGCTTAATGACTGCTGACTGCAGAGCAGCACCACCTGTTGTTTATCTTAATGCTCCTAACTTCAGGCTTTTTAATGAAAATACTTCAAAACAGCCTCGAGAATGAATGCCGAGCGGTTTGGTCTGCTGTACAGCCATTTTATTCAACCTTAAAATGAAAATCAAAAGCATTAATATAAAAGATCAAAAGCAACGCTAGAACAATAAATCATTTGAATACATTTACATTTAAAAGTTGGATTATTTTTTTAATAATCCTGCCGTGTTTTGAGTTGTGTGATTCTTTTCTTTTATTGGTCAATAAAAATTGATTTCCTATCATTGTTTTTCCAACAATTTTCTGCCAGAAATGAAACCATTAAACATTTATTATATAAAGCATGAGGGCCAACAGTATTTAAGCACCCAGAATCAATTTCATTTTTTGCTTTAACTGCATTAGGCATATTGGTAATTCTGTTCTAGAGGCGTGCTTGGATGAACATACTTCTACCATGTCGAAAATGAGATTCAGAATTTAAACATTGCTCTTTCCTGGCAGCAGGAAGCACACTCTCTGTGGACTGTTGAACAATAACCATCCATCATCTTCAGCTGTTTTACTGTTGTTATCCCTGTTTGAGCTTAAATCTAAACAAACAGTGAGCAGCACCGCTTTTCTACCTTGAGTCACACACGCTTTTATGTGAATGTTGCACAAAGGTTTTCCTGCTGACTTGAAGCAAAATGCAACATGTGTCAGTTAAAATGTTTAGTACTGGATTTTTGAAGCAAAAACATCTAATTGGATGATGAAAACCAAAAGCTTTTCTTGTTACCTTTGACTAATGTTTCTGTTTCATATCAGGCTTCGTGTGACAACGGCTCCAAAATTCAGAACTACATTCTTCAGTGGGATGAGGTAACGATTGATTTAGCAGACTGTACAGTTTACATTTTTTTGTTTTGTTTTACAGTAGTCCCTCGCTATATCACAGTTAAACTATCGCGGTCTCGTTGTTTTACACATATTTTAGTGAATTTTGAAATACATTTTCTGTGCTCTATGATTGTGTTTTATGGTTTTAGTGTGACTTTAAGAATTAAAAAAAAAGAAAAATATATTAAAATCTTAATGTTTGTATGAGAAAAGTATGTATTGAGGGTTTTTTCAGCCTTAGAAACCCACTCTGATCGTTGTTTGGTGTATTCTAGAAGCTTTCACAGTGGTCTTTTAACTATAGTTAGACCGTTTTTAGCTAAAATAATAATAATAAAAAAAACATTTGCATTTCGTAGGTCAAAGTTTCCATAGAACAGCAGGAGTTCATTAGAAATTTACCTCTTAGTTGTGAGTGGGACAGTTTATGCGGAACAACCCCACCCCCCTTCCCATCACCCATAACTGAGTGTTCGGTTTAAACGCTCTCCCGCTATCTTACAGCCCCTCACAACCCCAACATAACATTACTGGTGCAACAAAAATGCCAGCTCAGACGAGGAAGGTGAAGACATACGTGGATCTAGTCGTCTACAAGTGAATGCATCAGAATGGAGCAGAGCAGAGAGCTTGTGGCCCGTCCATTGGATTTGTACTAAAATCTTTTTCAAACTGATTTTTTTTGTCAGCTCCTGATTCACAGTAATTAGAATAAAGAAATAATCAGAAATGTAATTTTGAGCTTCATTTTCTTCAGTCATCAATAAAAAGGCCACAAGAGCATGTTAGAAACACCCCAAACACATTTTTTAGTCATAATGGATCTTTGACATCTAGAATAATTGTAAAAACTAAAGTTGACTACAATACGGATTTGTCACGAGTTACTTTAAGAACAGAACTCCCGCGATAAACGAGGGACCACTGTATAAGCAAATAAGATTTTACTGTCATATTTCTGTCACTAAACTTTTGTTTTTTGTTTGGAAAGGGGAAAGGCACAGGCGTTTTTGAAAAGTGCTATAGTGGACCTCAGAAGCAGTACAGAGTGACCAAGCTTACTCCAGCTTCAAGATACTCGTTTCGCCTCGCAGCAGAAAATGACTTGGGTGTAAGGTAGGAGCTCTAATGAGCACGATTATTCCATGGGTGGCGCCCTCACCGGTCTCCATTTCCATGTTACTGTCTCTTCCACTCACCGTCCCCATCTGTCCATGTGCGTCTGACACACTTTGCCGTCTCTTCCTCCCATTCTCTCCCATCCTCTGTCTCTCTCTGCCCTTCCCCAGCGAGTTCAGTGAAGTGGTGGACCTGTTCACCTCATGCAGTGTGCCATTGCCACCCTTCCCTCCAGAACTGGAGACAGCGGGAGTGACCTGGTTGTGTGTGAAGTGGCAGAGGCCCAGCAGTTCTCCAAAGGAAGATGACATTTCCTACATTTTGGAGATGGAGGAGGAAGGCTCGGTACTTCAAAGTTTGATTATTTCCAGTTAAAACATTTATCCGTTTCATTTCACAGTGTAGTAAACTAAACCGGTGTTAAATAGTTGATGTGGTTCCTGTGTTTTTGTTGTACGGGGACTTTAGGGATTCTTAGTTTTTGCTCATTTTGAGTCTGTCTGTCTTTCTCTCAGGGATATGGCTTCCAGCGGAGTTACGACGGTGACGAACTCTCCCACACCATCAGGAACCTCCACAGAAGCACCAAGTACAAGTTTAGGGTAAGTGAGGTCAAACCGGGATGGTTTAATTTAGGAAGTATTATCTACGTGTAGAGGGGGAGAGCTGCTGTGATCACGATGGCCTTATGACTCATCGGTTTACAGGATTCTGCCAACAGAGCGGTGGGCAGCTGACAGTGTGAGCAGAACTCTGGTGTTGATGGTGTTGGTGTTGAAGCGTTTGGCCAGCATGTGGCCTTTTGGCTGGCACTGATGTTAACAGGGTTTGGGGACAGACTACCGTTTCAACCCCCAAGTCAGTTTGCTGTTTTCTCCCTTTCATGTTTCCTTTGTTTTCCTCTTTTTTTCTTTTAGGGAAAGTCTGGGCTGTGCAGCCAGAAACATTGGCTAACATTTCTGAATTAAATGTCAAACTTAACATGAAAACTTGAAAGGGAGATGCAGTGGGGCAAAAAAGTATTTAGTCAACCACCAAGTGTGCAAATGAGAGACAAAATGAGAAAAAAGAAACAGAAAATCTCATTTTCTGATTTCTTTTTAATTGAATTTATTTGTAAATTATGGTGGAAAATAAGTATTTGCTCAATAAGTTCATCTCAATAGTTTGTTATATATCCTTTGTTGGCTATTATAAAATTTAAGCATTTTCTCTGTCTTCACAAGGCTTTAAAAAGTGTTGCTGGCATTTTGGCCCTTTCCTCCTTGCAGATCTCCTCTAGAGCAGTGATGTTTGGGGCTGTTGCTGGGCAACACAGACTTTAAACTCCCTGCAAAGATTTTCTATGGGGTTGAGGCCACTCCAGGACCTTGAAATTCTTCTGCAACCTGATTGGCTGTACCATTGTCAATCAACTTGTACTTGAATGTGTTCAGTTTCCCAAACTGACATAAATGTTTGACAGATCTTTTTCATTCTTTATTTTTCTTAAAGTTTGGACTGTCTGAAAAGGGCATAAAATGTGTAGTGAGAGGTTTACAGTCTTACAACATCTGTAATTCTAAACAGATTTCATTTATTGCGGGATAATTTTATAATGTAATCCCAGTGGTAAATGAGGAAATACTGTATCACAAAAAGCTATTTCTTATCCTTTACAAACTAGCATCACATTCAACCCTTTAATACGTGAGATGTTGCCGGCAACATTTAAATAACTCATGCTCTTAAGCTATGTTCACACAGCCCTCGGCAACTTGTGTTCAAGCAGCCACTTTCAATGAAAAATCTTTGTAAACGCTTTTTTGCCTTCAGAACTTGCATGTTTATGTGTAGTTTTTACAACTGTTTTTGTGCTCTATGTACAAAACGCATGGCCATTGAGGGCCCGTTGTCTGGTAAACTGGGTCAAACTTTGACCAACCAGATGAGTGCATTTGCTCTATCTGGTCCATGGATCTGCGTCTCCAGATCCACATGTGGCTCTTTTATCCATCCATGGTGGCTCCTTGGCCAAACATAAAATAAGTCATGGAGACTGCTGACCCAGCCATGTCGACCGTTTGAGTCAGCAGCTCCTGCTAATGGCTGCCTAACCAAAACTACCTAAAGAAAACAAATAAACAAAGCCAGCAAACTATGACTACCAAGGTCCAACCCAAACTAAAATAACAAAAGTGTAAGACTGCTGGGGAAAAAGAACAAAAAGAAATACGAAAAATCAAATAAAATAACATTTTTTAAAGTAAGGATTACTTAATTAGCATTTATTTAATTTAGATTAGTTATATTTATAAACTGATGTCTGAGGTGCACAGAGATGATTAACTATGTAGGTTTTTACATCTCTGTTGACCATGAAGATGTTTTGTTTTCTCAATGCTACCTCCAGAATGAAGAGATTTTATATGCAAAGCAAAACTTTGGTAAAAAGTTTGATCTTTTAACAGTTAAAAGATAAAAGTTCTTTTTATTTTTTTGCCTTTGTTCATGCTAAAAGAAGGCATAATTTTTATTATTAAAAAAACAGAAGGTCATGAATCCAAATCCAAATTTCTTAAAGGCTAAAGTAAGACTATGTGGCTCCTTCTAGGTTTTGATCAGTAGAAAACAAACCCAAATGGCTCTTTTACTGTTAAAGGTTACCAACCGCTGATCTGGTCAGACACAGATACGAGCCTGAAATTGGTGCGTTTGTTTTTCAAAGAAAGATCTCCCGACATGATGGTTATTAGGGATGTAAAAGATATTAGATGCGTATTGAAAAATTGATCCGGCAGTGGGAGTAACAGCAGTATCGGTTTGGGATGTAAAGAATTGATACGTATCGAATTGATCAAACAACTGGAGTATCGTTTGAAAACCACAGATATGAACAAGATTATGTTGGTTAAAAGGTTAAAGAAAACAATCAAGAGGTAAATAATCGACTTTTGGAAAACTGCAGTTTCTCTTTGTTTTCTTTTCTAGCGTCTTTGTCTTTTTATGGACATGCGATGCAAACAGAAGACGTCCAATCATGAGCTTGCTTCTTCCAAGTCAATACGTGAATACATTTCTCTGTCAAATGCCATGTATTGTTATTTATCGCTTTAAATTCCATATGAAAAAGAAATATCTAGATTTTAGCGTTTTTGGTAAAAGAATCAGACTATTGTATCGCAAGAATCCTAGCAGTGAAGTGAACCGTTTACATTTCCTGCCCAATTCACTAAATTTTCTTCGCTTCATCATTTGGCACCAAACCAAATCCCGGGTGTGTACGAAGCTTTAGACCTCCCGTAACTCTCTGACTTTTTACGCAATCAATATTAATTAGCTAATATTGTAGCAGAGGAAACCGGCTTCTCCTATCTGCTGCTTAGTGTTACTTTACCCTAGTCAAGTGTTGCATAATGGCAGAATCCACTGAAATTACTTTAATTGTGTAAGAATGACAACCGTAACCATAAGAGTTCTTTTTTTTATACATATAATTCTTTATCAGAAGTTTTTACTCAACAAATGTATCAGTAAAAATCACTAAAGACGGTCTTCATTAGGACCTATTGTCCCCCCAGACAGAAAAATTACAATCATAGTGTCTGGATGATTGCTGGTATAAATAACCACCTATTTTTTTATTTCATTGCACAAAACGTGCCTTATGACTGTTGTCGTACAACCAGCCGCCCTCAAACAGATGGATGTGTTCAGGTTTTGCTGTTATATAAGTTGGAGCTGGCAGCTGGATCACAGGTGTTTGCTTTGGTTCTCTGCCTAATAGCTGTTGTTTCCTGTTCCCAGTGTTTGCATGAAATGGCAGGTTCTTTTTTTTCCTTCAAATCGACTATAAGCTGAAGTATTTTGAAGTTTCTATGGTATATCACAAAAAAAGATTCTGATGGATAAGTACTTTAACAAGCAGTCCCACTTCCACTAACCCCCTCCTCCGTTCTCCCTTATTCTAATTATCCAGCTGCATGGTTCGAGTGGAGGCAGAGGACTGTTCGTTTTGTTTCGGTTCGGTATATGAATGAGCGCTGCTCCACAGGCTTTCAAAGAGTTTGTGTTGTTGCAGATGTTTCTCGTTGAAATGCTACTGGAGATGAGGTGGTTTGTGGAATAATTGCAGTTCTCCTAGAATCCCATCAGTTTTTGTGGAAAAAGGTCTTCAACATTAACTAAAGCGTGTTATCGCTCCTCTACACCTGCCCTCATTTACTTTGGCAAAAGGAAGAGAAGACAGCAGTTACAAGACATGCATTGCAAAATAATGAAGTCTAAAAAGTTTAAATTTTATTGCGTCAATGAATCTAGTATTGCAACAAGATGCACGGATTTATTAAAAAAGAATTAGATTTAGAATAATTTTAATAAATATGAAAATCCATTTTTGAATTTGTACAAAAAGAGTTTGTCAATCAAAAGACCACACCCCTTAGAAACCATAATGAGAGAAAAAAAATCCCCTCCAATTGTATTGTTAGGTTTATTCATTTTAGTGAATGTGAAAAGATTTCTAGATAATAGGCTGTAAAATGTGTATACTTATAAAGCACTTAACGGTCACAGTCCCATTCATACATACATTCACACACTGATGGGGGTTTTGCTACCTAACTCTGGCGCCAACCTGTAACCACCAGGAGCAATGCAGTGTTCTGTATCTAAGGGCACTTATGCCTGGTTTCTACTGAGCGGTCCAGCAAGGAGTGGTACGGAACGGTCCAGTTAATTCTGGCGAGCGTTTCCATTCAGTTAAGCCTTGCCACTGAGCGTTTTTTTTTTTTTTCATGGTGTAGACACTAGCGTATCATTGTAGTAAGATGACTTTAAAAGCAACAACAATGGAGGTCATCCAGCAGCTCGTCTTTTTGTACGCCGTGTTAACATTAAACAACAGTTTAATGTTGTTTGATAGAAGATTGCGGCCAGCTAAGAAGAATGCTGCCGCAAAGAGGAAAACATTTTAAACGCTAGCTTAGCGCTATACTGGCTATACCTGTCTCTCTGTAACCCAGTTTGAAGATAAATAACGTTTCAAAGCAAATAAGATTATCATCAGAGGAAAACAATCAGATTCTCCTCCGTGTTTGTTTTGGACGACATTTCTTCTTCTGGCAATGTGAGTACCAAATACTGATACACACATACAGTGCCCTCTAGTGGTTGCTAGCAGAATAAACCGCTAAAGGGCAACTAGTTGTTTGTTGGGAAATAAACAAATATATGACTGCATTAATGTAAAAAAAAAAAAATCACCAAAAAGTCACACTTAAGAATAAGTCACATCCCTTTCTCAGCTATATTAAAAAAAACTGTGACTCATACTCCAGCAAATACTGTACATGTATTTCACAAAAAGTAAAATGTGGTTTGCTCACGGAAGAACTGCTTTGGGTTCAGTTAGTTTTATTTTGAAAAGTGCTTTAATCAGAAGTCAAGTGATGATGTTGGTGGCCTTCATCGACTCTCTGAAAAGCTCCAGGGTTGTTTTGTCCACATAAAGCTTCAAGGCATGAAAACCTTTGTTTGGGATTTTGATTTGTCGCAGACATCCTAAAATACAAAATGACATTTTTATTTGCCAAAAAAAAGAAAATTTCACCTTTACAGGAACAAAAGCGTAAAAAGCCTTGAAACAACATGTTTGACAGCCTGTAGGTGTAGGTGTGTTTGCCTTATGCATCAGTCTTTCAGCTCTTTTTTTGTAGGATATGTCCCTTTTAAAATCGTCCTCTCAAAAAACCTGTTATGTGTCACTTTTATAAATATTCTGCTTTGAAAGAAATCGTCTTTATGTGATAGGCTTTTATTTTAATCAGTGAAATAGCACCTAAAAAGCCATTTTCAGCTAAATAAGCCACAGTCATAAAGGATTCACTTCATTGCCTAATAATGGGGAAGTTTACACTCAAAATATTATATTTCTTTTTTAACATTCATTTCTTTTTAGTGGCCAAAAAAGAGAATCATTTTAGTGTGGAAATATTGATGCTGCGTTTCTTCTCTGATTGAAAATGTTTGGATCACTGAAGCAAAGCAACCTTAATTTTAGTGAGTGTATATTTAAATGTACTTAGGCTTTATTAACGTTTAGGAAAACACATCTAAATCTCCGGCGCCCTTAATGAGTGAAATATGTAAATATATTCAGTCCTCTCCAGCTTTAAAGCAGTCGTGACATTAAAAACCCATTCTGATGAAAATTGTGTTTTTGGTGTTTTTAAATGTTCTTGTAGCATTTTTCTTATGATTGAGGACATATTTAAAAAAATGAAGCACTAGAATGCATTTCTAAGTATTTATTTATTATTGCTCTGGGAATCGGGAGCAAAGGAAAAAAAAGGCAGTTTGAAAAATAACTTATTTAAATCCGCGGGGCGGGTCACAAGCTCTGAGGTTTCAACAACAGGGAGGGGGAGGGGATGGGGGGATGGGTTTGCTCAATGCCAACCGTCCCGCCCACAACTCGGAGGCGAATTTTGATTGAACTTACTGCCGCTCTGCAGAAACTATGAGTGTATTCAGACTGAAAAACACGGTAGTTTACTTAACTTTAATTAAAGTTTGTTTCCCCCGATAATCTAGAACACATTTTTTTGTCTGAATACACCTAAGAAGACCAGGTCTGGGACCAATGACATGAATATCAATGGACACCACAACCCCTCCCCTTCAGTGTTCCAAAAAGTCCCATAGACGGTCATTAAAAAAGAAAAAACGTGACTCAGACCGACTCGCACTAATCGCTGTCGATTTCAATTGTTTGTAATATGGTGGTAGACGTATTGGGAAGTGTTTAGCCTGAATTCGTGAGGGCCAAAGGTAATGCATTTCCTATGGGGGACCTCAACACTTGCTATGTCCAGTTCTTATTAAACGATCTATGTCTTAAGCATGAAATCTTGAAGATTTAGCCAATGCCTCCCCATCCCACCGTGGTAGTTGTATTTGTGACTGTAGCATTTTATTTTGGCTAAAAATGATAAAATCATAATTAACCGCGCTTTAAAAATGGATCAAAAGACGATCAGAGTGGGACTTAAAGTGTGGAGATCCATCTGAAAAATGTTTAGATTTAGAGGGGGAATATAGAAGTCCCCAGTTAGTCAAAAAAAAAAAAAAATGCAACTGAGTTTGGAAATAGATTCAGAATTATGAGCATCCAAATGTCTAGTAATCTTCCCACAATTGCTGGTTTCTGTGATTTTGATGCACCCTCTTGTGTGTTTGCACTTTCAACAGGTGGCAGCCTACAATTCAGAAGGAAAGAGTAATCCCAGTCAGGTGGTTGAGTTCATCACGAAGCCAGACAGACCCGGCAGTCCCTGCAGGCCTGTCATCAGAGGAAGAGTCTTGCCTAACAGCTTCAAAATGGCCTGGGGTGAGCTTCCCTTCCCCATTTCTGGATCCTAAAGCAGCTCAGTCTTGCTTATATTTCACAGCCTGTGAAATCCAGTTTGCTGATTTAGTTTAGTCAGGGAGCTGTCCTTGACGCTAGATGAAACTAGTGACGTCAAAGGTCCAAGGTAGTCTGAGCAATGGATGGGCAGGTTTTTTATTTATTTATTTGTTTTTGATGTGAAGCTGCCTGATTTCTCACTGCAGCAAACTGAAGATGTTGTTTAATAAGCTGGATTCATTCAAAAAACATGTTTTTCCATAAACACATTATTTGTTTTTGTAATTAGAGCCACCTAAAGAGGACGGTGGATCAGAAGTCACAAAATATGTGGTGGAGCTGTCTGAGGGTTTAAGCGGTAGGTTAAAAAAATACAATTAGAAAACCTATTTATCATCATGGATTGATTAAAAAATTGTTTTGTTTTTTTTAGGTTCATTGTGGGGGCTGGTGTACTCTGGGCCAGCCCTGGAACATGTATGTGACGGTCTGAAGCCTGGCTGCTCCTACCAAACAAGAGTTTACTGCATGAGTGAGGGGGGGCAGAGCCCGGTGAGTCATCCAGCATCAGAACACGTGCATATATGGATGTGCACCCAGCCTTGCTCTTTGAACAAAAGGACAAAAAGTTTGATCACCTGTAATTAATGCAGCACCAAATGCCAAGCTAATTATTATGAAACCACTTCTCAGATTTATTTAGCCAAACCTCTTTTGCGAAAGTTAAAAGTTGGCTTATTTTTAGAAAAATGAGTCATCTTCTGACATTCACGCACCCTTTGGTGCATCGTCTTTATGTTGTGAGTCTTTATCCTTCTATTTTAGATTATACAAACATTTCTTGGCTCCTCCTTGATCTGATCCCTTTTCATATTTGTCCCGCAGCAGGCCTGGACTGTGAGGACCAAATTGATTTTTGTTCTGAAGCCAAAAATGTCATCCCCCAACGTACTCAAAAACTCACTAAATTTGCACATATCTAGTAACCAGTGAAAATTAGTTTGGGGTATAGTTAGAAATACCCCATCCCAGCGGGAGAAACCATTAAAAGAAATGAAATCTTGACGGAGTATTAGTGCCAGTTTACAAACAAAAACATTTTTTTTTATTACAACGTTAAATCTCAGAAATTTACAAGAAAAAAAGTCGTAACAGGTTAAATTACATATTTACATTTTTAGATGTCTTGAAGTCATAGATAAAATTTATTACTTTTTTTCTCGTAAATTTACTAGTTTAATGTTGTAAATGTATTACTTTGAATATCCTAAGTGTATAAGAAAAGTCGTAAGTTTACGCGAAAAAAGTCGTAACTGTTAAATTACAAGAAAAAAGTTGTATATTTTTTGCTTTAGAAGTCATAGGCAAAATTATGCCTTTTTTTCTCATAAATTTACTTATTTAAAGTCTTAAATTCATTACTTTAAAATTCGTAAATTTATGAGGAAAAAATATGGAGAAGAAAGTTGTATATTTGTTACTTTTAAAGTCATGGGCTAATTTATGACTTTTTATTTCATAAATTTACGTGTTTTAAAGTTGTAAATTTATTAGAAAAAAAAGACAAAAATTTAAGATAAAATGTTATAAATTAATGAGAAAAACACCACATTTATTTTTTGTTATCAAAACCGTGTTCATAGATGAAAGACATGGAAACATTTTTTAAGCTTTACTTCCGCATAGGTTTCAAAAACAAAGTTTTTACAGCTAAATATTATAATAAAATTTTTTATTTTTTGTGGCCCTAATACTTTGTTCTTATAAGGGTTAAACAACAACAAAAAAAGTTAAAAATCCACTAACGAAACACACATGTCAAGAATATCCAAAGGAAAATGTTAAATTATGGGATGGTAAAAACCTATTTGACCATTTTGTGCAAAAGTGTTACATTTTTTGCACAATATTGGAAAAGAGAACTTTTATTTGAGCGATCTTTGTGGAATTTCAAGTCTACAACCACAACTAAAGTTTTTTTGACTTGGTTACTTTGGAAAAAATCCAGTTTTTTAATTTTATTGATTTTAAACTGTGTTAGTAAGCCAGGCTCATAAAGGTGGCATTCCCTGTTGTTTTCGAATTGTTACCGGAATATTGTAAAAGTTAAAAGCGCAAATTGTTGTCTCAAGCTGAACGTAACAATATGACAATGCTTTAGGAATGTGGCCGTGGTTAACACAAAACCTTAGCTGCCAAGGAAATCCAAAAATTTACTTTTGCCGATTCTTATAAAAGTTGCAGAGACCTGTTCGTCACTCCCAGACAATCAAAAAACAAAATGGTTGCTATGGAGATAAAACCAACAGAAAACTGTTTTTTTTTTTTTTTCAAAAATGTGTTCCGTGCCGCTCTGATCAGGGTGGGTAGAAGAGAAGAGTGAGCGGAGTGTAGCAGCCGCTCAGTCATTGAGGGCGTGTCCAAAGGGGGCGGGTCATGGAACAGCTTTAATTGCAATTATATTGTAACAAACATAAGTAGAGAATTGTTGTTTATTCAGTGTTTTATGATATTAAAGTTTGCTTTCCGCTGTTTTCTACACAAGGCAGAACTTCCTAATCAATTAACCCTCCCTGCATGTGTCAGAGGATGCTTTCCTTAATTAGCTGGCTTTGCAGACGCTGCTCATTCATTTCTGTATCAGCTGTTTGTGCATGCATTTATTCCTGATGAGGCTGCCGAAGCCACATGAGTCACAGTGATGAGTTTGGGCTTTTTCGGTGCAGAACAATGTGACATACGGCTCACATGTTTCGCTCTGTCACAGAACTTCGCTCTGCGTTTCCTCCCGTGGGCTAATCTAACTGTGGCGTCGGAAATGGCACATTTGTCCGTCTGCCTAAATACAATTACCCAGTGCGTTGGCAGTGGCCTCCTCTGCTCCGCCGTAGCCTGGATCAGCCTGATAAGCTGCTGGAAATGACAATTGCATCCAGCAGATTTCGAGGCAGATGATGGTGTGCGATTGGGAAGTCATTTTCGTTTGGGGCTTAATTGCTGTGTTGTTTTTCCCCTTAAAAGATGTCGGAGACGCTGCAAGTCCAGACTCCGGCGGTGCCCCCGGGGCCTTGCCAGCCCCCTCGATTGGTGGGAAAACCCAAATCCAGGGAGGTGCAACTGCGCTGGGGTGAGTCACTCGGCTGCGTGGGATGCATCTCTTGCCACGGCTGATGCATGGCTTTCCAAGCGTTTCGTATCAAAGCCGTAGAGTTTAATTATGCGTCATCTTTGACTTTTGGATGTTAATAACCCGGCTTTCGGAAACGCTTCAGTCCCGCCTCAGGTAGACGGAGGAAGCCCCGTGTCCTGCTACAGCGTGGAAGTGAGCGGGCAGCAGGCTGAGGAGGGCCGGGAGGTGTACCAGGGTCCAGAGCTGGACTGCTCCGTGGGGGGGTTGATGCCTGGCAAAACCTACGGCTTCCGGGTCAAGGCGGCAAACAAGGCTGGGGTGAGGCCGACTCCTGACGCCACACGATTTTAACACTCTACTTTAAAAACATGACATTCTTTTGTGTTTTTTCTCCTGTGGAAACAGTTTGGCCCTCTATCAGAGCGGTGTGAAATCACAACAGCCCCCGGAGCCCCAGAACAGTGCAAGGCCCCCTCAACCACGTCCAAATCTCCCACCTGCGTGGTCGTAAGCTGGGAGGTAAGAAACGTCGTTTATTACCCGTCAACAGCCAAAAACTGCACTTTTCTGGAGCTTCTCTTTGTCGCCCGCTGGCAGGCTCCTCCCTGTAACGGGGCGCCAGTGACAGAGTTTCGTTTGGAGTGGGGTGCAGCCGAAGGCACCATGCAGGTGTGTTACAGCGGGTCAGCGCTCAGTCACGAAATGAGGGGGCTGCTCCCTGCAACCAACTACTTCTGCAGAGTGCAGGTGAGCAGCACCGGAATACCACAACCACTGGAATGACCACAACATCATTTCTATTTTAAAAATATTTTAGAGCAGGAATGTCTAAACTTTAAGCAAAGATTTCAGATTTGTTGAGCTGTGTGGGCCAATCATTTGGCAAACGTTCTCTAAACACCTACAGTAATGAAAACTTTATTGCAATGGGAGACTTTTCATTTCTTTAAATAAAACAGATAAATCTTTATTCATTTCTACCAAAATTTCTGTTAATTTCATGTTTAAAGACCAGAAATAAAATGAAGATGAATTTGGTTATAGCCGAAAATGTTGTTAAATCTGGGTTCATATATGAAATGTTACATATAAATAAAATAATCATTGTAAATGTTTCAATGTAAATCACGTGAACAGGAAAATAGCTCAAATAGTTTCACAAACCATTAAGGTTTTGATGACAGAAATGAATAAATCTGTCCCTCGTTTGATCCTAAAAGTTTCAATCAAATTATATTTTTTTTCTCTTGTTGTATTTTAGTTATTATTATGTAATTTTGTCCAGAATCTGTTTTTGTTTTTTAAGTCCTGTTTTCTGCAGAACAGCAGCAGCAGCTCATTATAAATTTACCTCTGGCTTGTTAGCGACACTGTTGGTGCAGAAGTTAATTAATTTCCCAGCATTCCTTTGGTAACACTCTCCTGCTAGCTTATAGCATCTCACAAGCCCAAGCTAAATTAGCATACCATCAAAAAAATTGACAATTAATATGGGAGCAATCCAAATATACAGTTTGGAAAAGAAAAACAAACGCGTTAATGGATCTATTTTTCTCCAAGTGGTCGTTTTACAAAGTTACAAAGTTTTAGCTTTACATAAAAAACTTTTGTTTACATAAAAAACAAAAAAATCGGATTATTTAGAGCGTTATTGCAGTCGAATCTAGATTAGATTCAATTTTATTTTCTAAACACGTGTACAGATACCAGGTAAAGAAATCCAGTTAGTGTCAAACCAGAGTGCAGCAAGCCTTAAAGAGCAGGATAGAACATTATGTGCAGATTTACAGGTCGACTGATTAGAAATGTACAGGTGTAAGAGAATATTTGCATTTGCAGATTAGCATATTTACACAGTAGTTTATTAGCTACATGTGCAATAATAAATAGTCAGTTAAATACATAAAAATAGTCAGAAAAGACAATAGAGGGAAAGAAAAATCAAGAAAACGTAGCAAAGACTGAAATAAAAAGCAGGACATGATTTGACTGCCCTTTGATTTGAGGTAGTAAAATTTAAAATGACTTAAAATCTTACAAAGGGCTTGTTCTGTAATGGTATCCTCATATCTCCCCCTGCTGGCCAAACCAGAGAACTACACGTGTAAATCACACCTTTTCTGCTGATTTTGTTCAGGCTGCAAACCTGGCGGGCGTGGGCCCCTTCAGCGAGGCGGTGCTGTGCCAGACGCCCTGCTCCGTCCCCGCCGCCGTCAGCAACATCTACGTGCTGAAGGAGTCCGAGCTGCAAAAGTACGACGCCGCAGCTGACGAAGACGAGGAGGACGAAGAGGGCGCCGTCTCGCGCCCCTCGCCGGTCTACTCTCCCTCCACCTGCCTTGGCATTGGCTGGGACTCTCCGTGCGATCACGGCTCAGAGATCACCTCTTACCTGATCGACCTCGGAGAGAAGCAGCCCGTCGTCGTCGGGCGCGTCAACAAACACGTCATCCAGCACCTGCAGCCGGACACCAGCTACAGGTCTGTGCTGCGCCGTCATGATGAAACTTCACTGCTGGATCTCTAACTTTCAGGCGTCTTACAGACAAAGACACGGCCTAAATATAGGAAAATAACACTGTAAACAGTAAAATTATCCGTTTATGCATAAAGTAATGTTTACTTCACAACAAATCTTATAGATTATCAGTTCCTCACAAGCATTCAAAAAGGGAAAAATTAGCTAAAAAAGCTAAATATGTGATAAAATTATTTAAAATTGAATGTTATACAACCCAGTGAGTATTTTTGAAGTCTTCTTGTATCTTAATGTGTTTTCTTTTGATTTAAGTTACAAACACTACTGCAAAAAAATACTCATTTAGGAATAAAATGTGAGCAAAATGAGAATCTTAGTGCAAGTATTTCTAAGCTTAATTAAATCTACAGCTAGCATTTATCCTTAGAATATACATTAGACAATAAATGCCACTTTAATTTGTCAACATGTTTTGAACAAGCTACAGTGCTGCTCATAACCATCGGATAATAAATACAGTTTCAGCACTTAAAAATATAAATAACATGACATGGATTTTTTTTTAAACCAAACTTTTAAAAAAAAAATACCTATTCTTAATTCAAAATTTTTTTTATAATTATTTATTTAGTTTTAAATCCTAGCTCTTAATCACAAGAAATTCTCCACTGTTGGGATTTAGTGAATAGCTTGGAGGAAGAATAAGTTAAAACAATCTGGTAAATGTCTAAGGTTTTACATCTTTGCAAATATCAAATAACTACATTAAATTTAAACTAAAATCTATGGCACATTTTAATGTTTTCTACACCAAATCTACTAGTTTTAACAGCTACAGATATTTTTGTGAAAGATGAAGATAAAACCTCAAAAATTAAAGGAAAAGGTGCAACAATACGTACCGTATTTTCCGGAGTATAAGTCGCATGAGCAAAAAATGTCAAATCAAGAAAAAAAAATACCATATATAATTCGCACTTTTGGTAGAAAAGTCAGATGTTTCAGTTGTAACGTGTAACGCTGCGTTCACACATGTGATTCACACGTCAAATTGGCGCCTCTTTTGTTCCATGTCGAACTGGAGCCTCG
>NC_050524.1:7593333-7601529 GCF_002922805.2 Oryzias melastigma | reverse complement strand
TAGTTTTAACAGCTGCAGATATTTTTTATCAAAGATGAAGATAAAACCTAAAAAATTAAAGGAAAAGGTGCAACAATACATACCATGTTTTCTGGAGAATAAGTCGCAGGAGCAAAAAATGTTAAATCAAGATGAAAAAATACCATATATAATTCGCACTTTTGGTGGAAAAGTCAGATGTTTCAGTTGTAACGTGTAACGGTGCGTTCACACATGTGATTCACACATCAAAATGGCGCCTCTTATGTTCCACGTCGAACTGGAGCCTCGATGTTCGTCCAAAACCGTTTTCATAAATGGACGCTCCTGTCGCTGGTGGGAAAATCTACACTCGAGTTTTTTTGGACAACACTTCTTCTTCTGGTGCTGTCATAAGCAAATGATACACACATACAACGCCCTCTAGTGGTTGTTAGCGGAAACAACCGATAACCTCTTGTTAGTTGGAAAATAACGTATATGAGTCTATGTCTGTTAAAAAAAAAATCACAGATAAGTCACACCTCTGGCTAAACTTAAAAAAAAAAAAACGATTTATTCTCCAAAAAATAGGGCACATGGATCTAGCTGTATACAAGCATTAGGGAGCTTGTGGCTCACCACAGTAGCTTCTGTCACCCCTGCATTCTTTGTCTAACGACATTTTTTCATCTGATCCTGATTTTCAATTATTTAAAATACTCAGAAATGCGGTTTTAGGATTTTTCTTTATATTGTTCTCTCAGAAAAATGCCACAAGAATATTTTTAAAACATCATAAACACGATTTATTTCGAAGCAGGTCTATGAATTAAAAGTTTGCAGTGTTGATAATAAACTTTTTGTGTAAATATGCTCAAAATTAGAGATTAAACACCACATTTTAAAGAATCATAATCATATGGGCCGAAATTTTATATACATTTTTGAATTTACATTATTAACTCAAATTAAAATGAACTTTTCAAGATTATATAGAAGGATCCAGAGCTGTAAACTCCTGAAGCAAAAATCCCTTTACCAGTGAGAGATCCAGTCTTTAATCCCTCTTTGATGTGTCTTTGCACCTGTCAGGTAAGCGCCTTCTCTGAGTCTCTTTGATGGTGACACCTTCTCCTGGTTCTGTCTCAGGATCCGAATTCAAGCCCAGAATAGCCTGGGAACCGGGCCCTTCAGTCACACCTTTAAGCTGAAGACCAAGCCGCTGCCTCCGCAGCCTCCGCGGCTGGAGTGCACCGCCTTCAGCCACCAGACCCTCAGGCTCAAATGGGGCGACGGCCCCACCAAGGCCGCCTCCTCGGAGGCGCTCCAGTACCAGCTGCAGATGGGGGACAAAAACAGCAGGTCGGTGGCTCCGGCGTTCAGAAGTCGAGCATTGGGGATGATTTTTCTCATGTTTACTTTCCGCTCATTAAACCATTTCTCTCTGGGGTTCTGTGTTCCTGTCGTTGCAGATTTATCCCCCTGTATAAAGGACCATGCCACACACACAAAGTCCAGAGGCTTAATGAGTCTACCTCTTACACGTTCCGCATCCAGGCCTTTAACGAGGCGGGCGAAGGGCCCTTCTCCAATGTTTACACATTCACCACCCCACGCTCTCCTCCAGCTCCTGTGAAAGGTGTGTTCTCGCCGCAACGTTTCCCCTTTTATCCTCAAAACATTTTCACTTTTACAGCATTCTGCAGCACTTTTGCACTTCTGCAGCTTTTAAAATGTTTTTTTTTTTAAAGCCGGTAATGAGGACTTCCCTTTAAACCCAACTGTCCCACAGCCCGGTACCGGTCCATAGGAGACTTGGTACCAGGCTGCAGAGAAAAAAAAATTAAAAAATTTTCAGTTTTACACCACTCAAAAAAATTAAATGAAAGTTACATAAAAAAGAATGAAATATTCTTATTAAATTATTTAAAAAATATTAATGGCAATTAAATATTTTAGCCTACAGAGGTCTAAATATGGAATCATAGTCAAAATCAAAGTGGAAAAACACTACAGCTGATCCAACTTTCAGGGAACGTCTTTGAAATAAGTCAAAATAACATTCAGTTGCCTGAAACAATCCTGGAGGATCTCCTCACACACCTGGACCAAATCACCCACCAACACCTGAACTGTCATGATGTCCCAGATGCTCAATGAATTCAGGTCTGGGACCGGTCCATTACATCAATACCTTCATCAAGCTCAGGGGTCAGCAACCTGCGGCTCCAGAGTCACATGTGGCTCTTCTATCTCTCCATGGTGGCTCTCTGGATGAAGAAAAACAAAATAATAGTAATTTAAAAAAAAATAGAGTTTAGCTTCTATTTTAACAAATGCTAACGTTTTTTGCTAGTTTGTCGTCTACTGGGGGTTTTTGACTAATTAGTTTACTGAAAAAAAAATATGATAATTTGGATAATATTTTATCAAAATGCAAATGTGCTCAGCTGATTTGTTATCTGCTGAAGTTTTTTGGGGGATAATTTAGAATTTAGCTTCTATTCTAGCAACATGCTAACATTTTTGACTAATTTAGTTTACTGAATGTTAGATTATTTTGGAGTTCAGCTAGTAATTCAACAACAAGCTAGCTTTTTTGGCTAATTTGGCCTCTAATGAGTTTTTTATGCTAACTTGGAGTTCAGCTAATATTTTAGAAATATATGCTAGCATTTTTGGCTAATTTGTTATCTTCTGGGGTTTGTAGGCTAAGTTCGAGTTTAGCTTTTCTTTTAGCAACATGCTAACATTTTTGGCTGATTTAATTTACTGAGGAATTTTATGCTAATTTGGAGTTCAGCTTTAAATTAAGTAGAAAGCTAAATTTTTCTCTAATTTGGCCTCTACTGATGGTAGAAGGTAAAAAATAAATAAATAAATAAATAAAAATTTGAGACATGCAAGTTTCTTTTTCTTTTTTGTTTTCACTTTTGTTCAGGCTAAAAATATTTCAAATAATTCACATTTATTAAAAAAAAGAAATAAATAAATACAAATGCAAATTTCTTAAATTCTAAAGTTAGATTATACGGCTCCTCTAGCATTTGATCAGTGGAAAACGAACAAAATTACTAAAATTACTAACGTTTGCACGTTTTTTTTATTTGATTTTGTACGATAAAAACAGGGGAAAAAGTGTTTTTTTTTCTTGAAGTTTCTCATAAAAAATGTCATTTTTTACAATCTGTCTTGTGTTTACCCCACAGCTCCTAAAGTGGAGCGTCTCGATGACAACTCCTGTGAAGTCACATGGGAAGCCCTGCCCCCCATGAAGGGAGATCCTGTTATCTACACCTTGCAGAGCATGATAGGAAACTCTGAGTTCAAACAGGTACTTGTACTCCGGAGTCCATCTTTACTTCTGCATATTTGAAGTCCTGCTGACCTCCAGCCGACCCATCATCCATCACTGCAGCCTGCTTCTGCGGGATGCAGATGGATTCAAGGCCTCATTGTTTTCACAGAGGTGTTTGTTTGTTTTTTAGTTGAGTCACGGCGGCTTTTAAATCTCACCTTTATGCAAAAGCGCCCGATCGGTAAGGAATGGCTGCTGTCACGGCCCCGCCGGCACATTCATCCGGCGTAATCGCCGGCAGCCGCGCTACCATGGAATAATGAGCTCTGCAGGCTGATGCTAATCTCACACGTATGTGACAATTGGATCAAGCAGCTGGAACACATGACGGTCCGTCCTGTAGCTTCAAACGTCCGGAAAAGGATGCATTAAAAGGGAAAGTCGCTCGTGCAGGGGTTGACCCGTACAGGTGCAGGTTTTTGAGGGTCATCTTAAGCTGCATCTTAGAGTCCCACTCTGATCATCTTTTGGGGCATTTTAAGAGGTTTTTTAATTTTAATTAGCCAAAATTTTAAAAAAGTGTTGTTTTGTAGGACTTAGTTTCTCCAGAGCAGCTGTAGTTTATTAAAATTTTGGGTGAGACTGTTGGTGTGACGTAAGCCCGCCCCCCTTCCCATCATCCATTTGTTTACACTAGGGAATCTCAGGGTAACTCCCGATACCGATAGTTTTACAATAGTTAAATATTTCAATAATCAATATATTATAGTGTCGTGAACATTAACGAAAGTGATTAATCAACCTAAATTAATGCATTAACTTCATTAATGCGTATTGATCAGACATCACGGAGCAGCAGTCCTTCGCTTTCCCTCGGCGGTACAAGCCTCTACGGGTATTATCCCACTTATACTAAAGAAATACGTACTCAGTTGGTTTTAGTACTTTAATCATGTTATTTTTTTCTGTTTAGATCGCTTTTTCACATGAAGCAGACCATTTGATCCATGGTTCATTGTCACGGAAACACAACTACGCGTCTCTGAGCCTCGACTACAAGAGCAAAGAAGGCGATAAATATGCTGATAGGTTAAATAAAGCATCACTTCACAGAGAAATCTCGCCTCTTACTGCTTGTTTTTGTCCAGATAATGTAGGAAAACGTAGTTTTAAAGCGCCCTGCACAGTGATGCGGAGCAGTGACTGGAAATTTGGTCTGCAGGTTCGTTTCTTAGAGTGTATGTTAGCATCTTTGTGTTCTTGGAGTAATACTGCAGACGAAAAAGTCTCAAGAATTCTGCTTATCTTGCTGTTAATGTGTTTTGAGTTAACACTTGATAAATTTAAACATTTCAGAAGGTAAAATTAAAAGAAAAATGTTTTCTCTGGCCTGTTTTTCTTCAAAAGCCGCATAGAGTGATAAATCATAACTCAAAATGTGACATTAATCTAATAATTTTTTAAAATGAATTATATGTTCTAAATGTGCAGTTTTGCGTGTGATTCCATTTTTTTATGATTCGCAGATTAGTGGTCGGCAAATACTTTAACTTAAAAAAATGAATCTCAATTAATTGCGATTAAATTTTTCCCAGGTTTGCGATTAATTAGTTAATTTTCTTAATCGTTCCCAGCCCTAATATAATACCTTGGTAATCTATGATAAATCACTATGTTGTAAAAAAAATTTATCTAAAACCTTTTTTAGAACAATTTTAAACACAATATATTATTTGAACGTCCTTTGCAGCATTAACATTTTCAATACATACTGTAATAACATACAGTGTAGGACATAGTTTCTGCAGAGCGGCAGTGGTTCCATTCAAAATTGTCATGGGCGGGATTGTTGGCGCTGAGTAACCCCACCCCCCTTCCCCTCACCATTTCATGCGGAGATGTCGGATATTTTTACTTCACAAATGCAATATTTTTCAAAGTGTATTTATTTTTTGTCTGATTTACAACAACTTGAATAAAGAAATACCCAGAAATGTAACTTTAAGCTTAAATTATCTTTATTTATGTCTGCTTCTGTTTTCCCTCCACAGATCTACAAAGGCTCCGCCTCCTCCTTCCACGCTCAGAACCTGCAGCCCAGCAGCGACTACCGTTTCCGCGTGTGTGCGATCCGGCAGTGCCAGGACGCCACGGAACTGAGCGGCCCCTACAGCCCCACCGTGGCCCTCCCCCCCCAGCGGAGCGACGCCGCCGCCGCCGGCAGCTCGGCAGGCTCAGGGCTCAGAACCGGCGCGGAGTCGGCCCGGACCAGACAGAGTCTGACAGACGAGCAGTGCGCTTTCCTCCTCCTCATGGTCTTCGCCGTCATCGCCATCCTCATCGCTTTCGTCATCCAGTACTTTGTCATCAAATGAGCAGTGTCGCGCCGCCCGGCTGCAGGGTTATAGCTTTATCCCCCCCCCCCTATCTCTCTGTTGTTTTGTATTCTTCGTTTCGTACTGTAACTGTTTCCGGTTTCAACAGAGTAATCGCATTAGCTGTTATGGGGCGCAGCAGGGGGCGGTTATTTGCACCTGGTTATACCTTCCTGGCCTTCGTCACCCACGTTTGTTCGGTTAAATTCATGCAGATTGGCAAAGAAGGAAAAAAAAAATCAAACCTACGAGGGTTGAACTGTGTGGGGGAGGGGAGCGGTGCATATATCAGATGTATAGAAATCGTTGTTATTTATATTTCCACGTCTCGTTCTGAAACCGTTTTGATAGATGTTCCAAACGAAAAAAGAAAAAAGCAGTCTGTGGGTGCGTCCTTCTTGCCTGTATTTGATCGTGGGACCTGTCGGGCCAGTGTGTTTTTCCACGGCGAGGCCGGATCCGTAAAAACCTGCATGTTGTTGTTGCCACGGCGGCACAGCCAGAAAGCTTCAGGGCCAGTTTGAAGGGGCTATACTTCCTCTCCCCCCACCACCGCCACCACCACCACAAAACAAAGAAGGTTTCAAACGTTTATTTCGCACTTTCCGACCTCTTTTTTGATGCTCAGAATGTTTAAGGATGCAAAAATGACTGGAGAAATGTTCGTATATTTTTGTACAGCCAGGAGGCGAGGAGGACCTGTAGGTTTGAGGAGAAAAAAAATGCTCAGTATAAAGTTAGAGAAGAAACGGCAAGTTCTGATTATTTTTACTATCATGTAGTTATACTGTAGCTTGTTTTTACAATCATGCAGCTGCTTTACTCTGAAATATTGTTGTTCAGCACAAAAAATGTATGCTTTCTCGTATGTTCTGTTCGATTCGTCCCCCCAGTAATTGATTTTTTTTTGCACCTTAGTGGAAGAAAACTTTGACTGACTGCATTTTGGTCTTGTGATGCATTTTATAGAACACACTTTGAGATTGTGCAAGCCCTACTTGTGTTTTGGGTGTTTTAAAAGTTGTAGTATCACATTACGTGTCACTGAAACAGCAAAAACTAAAAAAAAAAGAAAAAAAAGAGGAAAAAGTGAAAGAAAAGAGGAAAAAATGTTTCAGAGGCCTTAATTGGAGAGGGAAAAAAATCTTGAGAGTTTTTCTTTTTTTTTTTTTTTTTTTTAATTTCCATTTATGTTCTGATGTATTTTCTTTTAGGGTTAGAAAACGCTAAAATGTGTTTTATTTCCTCTTTTTGCAGCATTCATTTGGTGTTATGTAATCATGAGAAATGGAAAGTAGTCCTAAATATTAAGATTTATTTTGGTTTCCGCTGTCAAGTCATACATGTGTGAAGTATATTTTTTTATAATATTGAAGTAATATAAGTTAATACTCTCCACAGAAGACAATAAATCCTGAGTCATGGTGGAACGCAAACGGCAGATACAAAAATGTATTATCAAGTACTTCCTGTGAAACAAAAATTTGCCTTTTTCTGTGTTAAGTATTTGTAAAAGATTGCAAACACTGAGTGGTTCGGTGGTCATCTGCCTGTAAGGTCTAGTGTTGTTTTTGGTTCCCAGCTGTCCAAACGAGGCGCAGCTCACCCTGCAGAAACGTCCGGAAGAATTACATGGAATTGGTCCCTCAGACAAACGTCTTCTCGTCATGGAAAGAAAATTAAATTTCCTATTTTTGATAGCGATCGCAAACGTGTGCCATTTTAACGCCTCTTCACCGCGGGCTTTACCCAAAGTCTTTAGGCTGCAGAGATTATCGAAATGCTACTAAAATGAGCAAAAATATGCACAAAAAATTGAGACCATTTTTATGTAATTTTAATGTTTGCAGTTACCTCATACACCGTACATTCCAAAAAGAAAAATTTGTTATACATACTTCCAGACATATCACTTTACAATGTTCGTTATGGGGAAAATGTATAATCATAGATATGTATCTAAAGTGTATCTGTATAGCCATGATATCTACAAAGGATCCATGCACAATAAAAGATTTATAATTCCTCACGTTTCAATCTCAACATGTTTCATTCTTTTAACTTTAAAGTTCTCCCAGTCCTATAAACAAGCTTTTTATTGAAACATGTCAGTATTAAACATTAGAAATTACACATTTTGTTTCATCTCGAAAACAAAGATAATTTTAGTTTAAATAAAATACTTTTTTTTTTTTTTTTAAAACTGAGGAGTCTTTAAATTATATAAAGTATTCCTTTAGTTTAGTCTTAATTTATTTTTAATAAAAAGTTATTTACCATCATTTAACAATGTAATGTCTTTATGGCAATGTTAGAAAATGAACTAAAAGTTACTTTCATTGCAAAAAGTCAACAAATTCTTAAAGTTTTATTCTTCTTGTAGTCGTTTATAGTACGGATCTATTTGTCTACAGGTGGATGAATCAGAATGGAGAGGAGCAGGAAGCTTGTGGCTCATACAGCATATTTTCTGCAATACAAATCCTCGATCGTGATACTGTGATAAATAATTACTCAGAAATGCAATTTTAAGATTAATTTTCTTTTAATTAATTTTCCTCT
>NC_050524.1:7554446-7593264 GCF_002922805.2 Oryzias melastigma | reverse complement strand
TAATATAAAAATGCTACATTTGGTCACCAGACAATCAAGGAATTTTAGAGTGTCCCAACACATTCTTGACATTTTTTTCTTTGATTTTTGGGGAAAGACTCAAAACTGACATGTTGCCAAGAGGGTCACTAACTTCAAATAAGCTCTGACCCCCACTCTGTCCATTGTTCTAGACCACGGGTGTAAAACTCAATCACAAACTCAATCCAAAATCCAAAACACACCTTAGGTCGCGGGCCGAACAGGATAAACATTTATTGAACACTAAAACTACATTTATAAAACTTTAAAAAAGTAACTTTTTAACATAATTTAATTTAGATGTATATCATTACCTGTGATAATGCTAGTGTGAATGCTGTAAGCTGAATTTGTCTGCTGAAAGTGCTGGAATTGGTATCTAAAAACGCTGAAGCTGATAGCTGAAAAATGCTAAAGTTAATAATGCTAAAATATTAGCTAAATGCCAAATTAGCCATAAAAAAAAACCAAAAGAGCTAGCATGTAAAAAATAACTAAACTTTAAAATAGCTTAAAAATAAAAAAAAGCCTAAATTGGCCAAAGCAGCTAGCATGTAAATGAAATATTTGCTAAACTCCAAAATGGAAGCACAAAAAAAAAAAACTAAACTTAAGAATAGCCTAAATTAGCCAAAAAATTGGCATGTGGCCGAATTATTAGCTAAACTCCTAAATAGCTTTGGTAAGTAAATGCCAAAATAGTTAAAAAAGCTAGCAGAATGCCAATTTTTAAAGCTTTTAAAATGTAACTTTTTAACATAATTATGAATAATGAAAAGGCAGGAATATTATTCCAGAATAAATTAACTTAAACCTTAAATAACTCAATATTTTACTTTCCATAAAAATATATTTTCTCAAAATTATACAAGTTAGAAATAAACGCAACATCAGGCCATTAATAACAATAAAATAAAATGATCTGGAGGGCCGGATCCGGCCCCTTGGCCTTGACTTTGACATGTGATCTAGACCATCAACTCAAACCAAGTCCATCCATCCATCCATCTTCTTTCAGGGTCACAGAAACCAAGTAAAACTTTAGCATCAATTCAGTTAGATGAAAGCTAAACCTGGATGGATTTTCTTCAAAACAAAAACAACCTTTGGGCACGCATTCAAATCATTTGCAAAGGAGATTACAACTGCTGTGGTTACACCTGGATTAACCACTTCTCATAAATCCACGACACCTCTGCTGCAGAGCAGGAAAGCACACGGCGCCGCCGGACGGGACCAAGGAAATCCATCACACCAGGATCCAGGAGCTGCTGGAGTGTTTACTGCACTTGATTCTCCTGTGAATCACTTTGATATTTAAACTTCAAAGATTCCCTGGCGGGGTTGGAAACTAATTAACCGTAATTTAGTGGTGGGCATAACATGCGGTTCTAAATCTGACTAAAGTTTTGATGACCAACCACAGCTTCTGCTGTAGAAGATGACTGAGAACCATAAACCTGCGTATCGGAATTATGAAGGAAGTCCGAGTTACATTTAATCAGTTAAGGAGATAAAGTTGATGAGCTGTTGGGCTGGAATGCAAAAAATTTTTTTAAATAAAGTTTTCACATTCAAAAAAATGAACAAAGTGGCTTATGTCACATTTCCACTCAAACTTCTGTTATATCCAAATTTCTTCACTATTTAGCGCCCTATATAGAGCATTTTTCTTTTTGTTGGGGTGTCCAAATAAACATTTCTAAACTCCAGTGCCCTAGAAATTTCCCAGAAGTCCCTGTGTATAAAACTAGCATACATAGCCCACTACACTGGCAAATATAGACCACAATACATCATGTTTTAGCTATTTCTTTTAATCTAAAAAAAATATTTAAACAGTTTTTGTAAACTCACTGAAATTTGCACCCACCTAGTAACCAGTGAATTTTTGACATAGTGAACGGGACCCCAGCCCCCCACCCCCCCACCAAGAAAACAATGACATCATAGCGGGCAAAATCATCAAAAAATAAAAACAAAAAGATGAATGAAGTCTCTTATGTGGCTCAAAAAATATTTTAAAATCCACTAATGAAACCTCAATGTTAGGAATGTCCAAAGGAAGTTTTAAAATTATTATGGGATGGCCACTGGACCTACTGCGGCCATTTTGTAACAAAGTGTAAAATTTTGCAATTTTTACATATTCGCACAATATGGGAAAAGAAAACTTGTCTGAATAATCGTCACAAAATTTTACGTTGCAAGGTTCAGTGTGCAACAACAACCAAAGTTTAGCTGACTTTTGACCTCGAGAAGAGGCCGCCATCTTGAATTTTCTGTAGAAAAAAAAAATTGCCAGCTACGAATTCAAACTCCTCGTAGGAATTTCAATCTGTCACCTTCTAACTCCTCAAACATCTTTGTGTAGCTGCATGGAAAAAAATGTTGGATTTAGGAGTTGCAGATAAATTTCTTGATCTGTGTTAGCATAGCAAGCTAGCAAAAGTGGCGTTCCCCTGTTGCTTACATATTTTTTTTTACCAGAATATTCTGAAAACTTAATATAAAATGTAATATATGAATCCATGGCTCAAGCTGTTAATACAATATGACATACAATATGAACATAACAGCAATGTGGGCGTGGTTAGCAAAAAACATCTGTTGCCAAGGAAATCCCAAAAAATACTTTTGCCAATTCATCTAAAAATGATATAGATCTGTTCGTCACACCCAGGCGACCAAAACACATAATGGTTGCTATGGAGATAAAACCAAAAGAAAACCCGTCATTTTGAAAAAAGTTTTTTTTTTTTTTTTTTTTTATAAATTTGTGTTGTGCAGCTCTGAGGAGACTGACAGAAGGGGAGAGTGGATGGCGGGAAGAAGCCGCTTATATAGTGGGGGCAGGTAGAAAAGGGATAATGAGGGGGTGGCAAGGGGAAATACAGTGTCACAGGCTTTTGTTTAGAGTAGGATTTTCAAACCCCCTAAAATAAACTCAAAGAGGCTTTTCCTGTTGCGTTTCTTTGAGACGAGTAAACAGCCGCACCGAGGAGCCGCTCACGCTGACCCTGCGAGGGCCGAGCCGCGGGTCAGCTCAGTGTAAACAGTTAAATAAACCCCTGATGTCAGTCTGACTCCTGTTGCAAAGGTTCATTTAGCCCTAATGGATGTGGGAGCTCGAAACCGACGGAGCATAGCGGCGGTCATTCAGGCTTTAGTGAGCGATGGTGCTTAGGAAATAAAAATAGGAAAACCTGCAGATCTGGAACTTGACACAAACCTCCTCGGTGAAGTCAAGGAAAGCTGGAATTTTCTATTTAGATTTTGACATGTTGGGATAAACCAATTTGATTCTGTTTTTACATGAACATAAATGTTGCTTTTGTCTTAAGATTTAAGTAATTCAATGCATATATTAGCACATTTTTGATAATTTTGTCCTTTATCTCTGTCTGAGCTGAGCAAAATGCTGGACATTCTTTAAAATACTTTTTTATTATTATTGCTACAGTTGCTTATAGCTCAAAACACTGCATTTATTGTCATTTTACACCTAATCTTTAATATAAATTCAAAGATTCCCCAATTGTTTCTACATTGCTTCATGTTTTCTATACGAGTTGAACTCTCAACGCTGAAGCTGATAGCTGAAGATGCTGAAATTGATAGCTAAAAAAGGCAGAAGCTGATACCTGAAAACGCTGAAACTGATAGCTGAAGATGCTGTAGTTGATAGCTAAAAACGCTGAAGCTAATAGCTGAAAATGCTGAAGCTGATGCCCGAAGATGCTGAAATAGATAGCTGAAAACACTGAAGTTGATTGCTGAAAACGCTGAAACTGATAGCTGAAGATGCTGTAGTTGATAGCTAAAAACGCTGAAGCTGATAGCTGAAAATGCTGAAGCTGATGCCTGAAGATGCTGAAATAGATAGCTGAAAACACTGAAGTTGATAGCTGAAAATGCTGAAACTGATAGCTGAAGATGCTGAAGCTGATAGCTGAAATTGATAGCTAAAAAAGGCTGAAGCTGATAGCTGAAAACGCTGAAACTGATAGCTGAAGATGCTGTAGTTGATAGCTAAAAAGAGGCTGAAGCTGATAGCTGAAAACGCTGAAACTGATAGCTGAAGATGCTGTAGTTGATAGCTGAAAATGCTGAAGCTGATAGCCAGCTAAGATATTGTTTAAATGCCAAATTAGCCTAAAAAACTACATTAAAAAAAACTTAGGTTAGCCAAAACAGCTAGCACGTACCTGAAAAAATAGCTAAAATTAAAAAAAGCCTAAAAAACTGAAAAAAGCCTAAATTAGCCAAACAGCTAGCATGTAGCTGAAATATTAACTTAACTCTTAAATAGCCTAAAAAAAATCTCAGTAGATGCTAAAATTGTAAAAAATCCAGCAGAATTTTTAAATCTTTAAATCCTTATTTTTTAACATAAATATGAATATGAAAATGACAGGAATATTATTCTAGAATAAATCAACTTAAACCATAAAGAACTTTCAATATTTTACCCTAGACAAAAATACATTCTTTCAAAATTATACAAGTTAGAAATAAGCTCAAGATAACTTCGGGTCAGTAATAAAATGATCTGGAGGGCCGGATAGATTTACCCGCAGGGCCGGATCCGGCCCCCGGGCCTTGACTTTAACACATGTGATCTACACCCTCGTTATACTTTTTCACCCTAAACTTTTCTTGTTTTTCCTCAAAAAAGTGAAACAAAAGACGGAGGATTTGTATTATTTACATAAGATACGCACAGTTGTTTCAAGAAACGGCCATGTTCTCCTGCAGCCTCCTGACTGAACTTGTACTTTTCCAGGAGGTGAGGAGGTGGAGGGTCCCAGCAGTTTGCTTTTTTATCCGATCAGAGCACGTTTAAATCACCTCAAATAGAATATTTTATAATCAGCTCAGAAAGATGCGATGCTTGGGGTGCATCAGCGATGCAGATGCGACCAAACGTTCTCCACCTCCTCCTGTCATCTGTGAGGTCATCATTTGATTAGGATGATCAACAGCATGTACCCCCCCACCCCCACCCCCATCACTGTCAATGACTCCTGAGGTTCTGCAGAGGAGGCGCTCCCTTCTTTACCTTTCAACACAAGCCACTGGTACCTGAGCGGCAGGACATGCTCTGCCACTTCTTCATGTGACTGCCGATCTGCACGCCGCAAATCCACAACTGAAGAGGAACTCAGATTTTACAGGTAAATTTTGTTTTTTCCTCTTTTATTCTGAAAGCCCATTTGACTGTTATTCCTTAACCATATTGATTCTTATACTTTATATCAGGGGTGTCCAAACTTTTTTGCAAAGAGGGGCAGATTTGGTGAAAATGTGTGGGGCGGCCAATCTATCACCTGTGTTCTTCAAACCCTTATACGAACATTACATTTAAATGAACTATTTTAGGCTATTTTTCATTTTTATCATTGAATAGAAATATTAGGGGTGTCAAAATATTGCGTTGTTCACGATTGATTAATTGCAGAAAATTTAACGTGTTATTTTTTTTATTGCATTAGTCTGATTTTTATCTATAACTAGTACTATTATTTAGTATGTAAGCTCAAATGCCCGACAAGGTTTTTAGAAATGAATGGACAAAGGAGACCTGATTGTGTAAGACGGTTGCTTCTGAAAAGTCCATTAATTTCTGATAATGAAGAAATCAAAAGGCATTATCACACTTTTGCTTACAAGAATAATATTAAATCAATTATTAGCACATTAATAGTGTTAAATTTTTATGTTTTAATTTTTTTTTATAAAAGTGGACTATTCTAAACACATTGTCACTAGAACTGGGCCATACTGAGCATTTGGATGTCAATCCGATACCGGTCAATATAAACGACATCGGTACCAACATAGATATTTTTGGTAAATGCAATTGATTTGACATGAACCTCAAACTGGTAATTGTTTTTAATCGCTGTGAATGTTTCCCTTTTTTTATTTTTTATTTTTTTATTACCGCATAAGCATAAAAACAGAATTAGGACAACATTAAACGTGAATGCAACATAATCTACAAACCAAAATAAACAAGTGACTGAAACAAAAAAAAATGTTTAAAGATTAAAAAAACAACCGATAGGAAAATAAATAGTTTGAAACTTTTTAGCCTTTAAATAGAATAATAAAAACAGGTGAAGCGCCCCAACGCGCCACAACGGGGCCAAAAGTTTTGAAACGGAAAATTTCAGATTTTAAAATGAAAAAAAAAAAGAGTTAAAAGTGAAAAAAAAGTTTTGACATTGAAATTTTGAGTTTTGAAGTTGAAAATAATTAAGTTTATTTTAGAATAGCAAAAAGTTTTGAACATTTTTTTGGCCAAACACCAATATTTTTTTCAAAATGTTTTATTTGAGTTTCAAATATTTATGGCCCCAAAATAGCTCCATAGTTTTAGCCTTCTAAAAGTGGATAGACGTACTATAAAAGTACTGCATCTACCATTTAGTTTATTTCACTTTTTTACTTGATTGTAGGAGCTACATTACAGAAGTGTTCTGTTTGAGTATTAAATTATAAAAGAAGGTTAATAAAATAAAAGTCAAGGACAACTTGGATCTGTTTATTATATTTGTTCATTCTTTTTAAATCGGTATCAGCAGATACTCAAAATTTACTACTAATTTACTTTCTTGGCCCAAATTGATAAGAGTTCCTGTACTGTGTAGCAGCATTTTTCATTCATTTCTCTCAGTAGGTTTCTGAGGCCGAACTCCTGCCTCACCGCCCAAACAGGAAGTGGGTTAAAGTGGTATGACCTGGGCCAGACCGCAGCTGGAGCAATGGCCATGGACCCGTACAACATAGACGAGTACCACCACTACGAGGGCTCCCTCTTCCCAGCCTCCACCCTCATCCCCGTCACCTTCATATGCATCCTCATCTTCATCGTCGGGGTGACGGGCAACACCATGACCATCCTCATCATCCAGCACTTCAAGGACATGAAGACCACCACCAACCTGTACCTGTCCAGCATGGCCGTCTCCGACCTGATCATCTTCCTGTGCCTGCCCTTTGACCTGTACCGCCTGTGGAAGTACGTGCCCTGGCTGTTCGGGGAGGCCGTGTGCCGCTTCTACCACTACATCTTCGAAGGCTGCACCTCGGCCACCATCCTCCACATCACGGCTCTGAGCATCGAGCGCTACCTGGCCATCAGCTTCCCCCTCCGGAGCAAGGTGGTGGTGACCAGACGGAGGGTCCAGTACATCATCGTGGCGCTGTGGGGTTTCGCTCTGCTCTCTGCGGCGCCCACTCTCTTCCTGGTGGGGGTGGAGTACGACAACGAAACCAACCCCGACTTCAACATGGGTCAGTGCAAGCACACCAGCAACGCCATCAGCTCTGGACAGCTGCACATCATGCTCTGGGTGTCCACCACCTACTTTTTCTGCCCCATGTTCTGCCTCGTCTTCCTGTACGGCTCCATTGGGTGCAAGCTGTGGAAGAGCAAAAGCGACCTGCACGGCCCGTGCACGCTGGCCCGAGAGAGGTCCCACAGGCAGACGGTCAAGATACTGGGTGAGTTTTCGGAGACAAACCCTGCTTTGTCTTTCCTTTATTAAAGTTTATTATATGTAACTCAATCTGAGCCTCATCATCTGAAGGAACACTGGTAATCAAATAAAGTTTGATTTGATTACTTGAGAACCTTCAGAGGAACTACAAGTGTTAAATGTTAAAATACCTGTACATTTTTTTATATTTAAAATGTTATATTCTTCTTTGCTACAAAAACCCTTTTAACTTCCAGTCTTTTTAATGATTCTAAAGCCATTTTATAAACTTTCTTGTGTTTGTTTGGGTCAAAATCATCCCTTTAAGTGAAGATCCTGCTGAACAAATAACACAAGTTGACTTAATGTTCAGAAAACACACTAATTTGAGTTATTTTAGGAGGAAAAAGGGACAAGTTTAGATGATTTTTTAACAATGACAATATTTTATTGCAATTATCTTAAAATGTCATCAGAACTTCAATAGAATGAAGGGTTATGGTGAAACATTTCACTGAGTCAACACCTAGTTTATGTACATTTATGCAAAAATGAGACAAAAACAACAATAAATAAAATATTTTCTATTGAATTTATTTCATGTTAAGATCAAAGGGTCTTAATTTTATTTTTCAAATGTCATCTTAATCTACTTTTAGAACCTAAATTATATAGTTATTCCTTTTGATTGTACTTAGAGTTCTCTTAAGCATACTTTAAAGTTGTTTGTGGTTTATTTTTAGCAAACACTTGGAGTTTATTTTTGTGGTATGGAGCTCTAAAGGGACATCAAGAAAATATATTAAAAATTAAAAAAAGAAACAGTTACCATCTAGTGTGCACCAGTTGCTATCTGGTGCGTGCAAACTCGTGCGCACCAGTTATTATCTGATGCACAGAAATTATTATCTGGTGCATACTAGTTACTGTTTGGTGTGCACCAGTTATTATCTAGTGCATACTAGTTATTATTAGGTGTGCACCAGTTATAATCTAGTGCATACTAGTTACTATTTGGTGTGCACCAGTTATTATCTGGTGCACACAAATTATTATCTGGTGCATACTAGTTATTATTTGGTGTGCACCGGTTATTATCTAGTGCATACTAGTCACTATTTGGTGTGCACCAGTTATTATCTGGTACATACTAGTTACTATTTGGCGTGCACCAGTTATTATTTTGTGCATACTAGTTATTATTTGGTGTGCACCAGTTAGAATCTAGTGCATACTAGTTACTATTTAGTGTGCTCCCGTTATTATCTGGTGAATACTAGTTACTATTTGGTGTGCACCGGTTATTGTCTGGTACATACTAGGTAGTATCTGGTCTGCACCAGATTGTAACTTTTTTTTAACCAAGATTTTTTTCTTTAATGTCCCCTTAGTGACGTCATATCATGGTGTTCAAAAAATTAGATATATAAAAAGCAAAAACATTATTGAAGCACAATTATATACATATATATATATATATGATTTTATCTTTAATCTTAATCAAACCAGAAGTCTATTTGATTTACTATCACATTGAAACAAAAAACAAACAAACAAAAACACTGAAGAATATTATTTTAAATGCTAGAAATACTGAGATGAGGAGGTTAAATCTAGTGCCAGTGTTAACAGTTAGAGAACATTTTGCAAATCAGGAATTCTCTTGATCCGTTTCTTTTTAATAGTCTTGCTGATTTGTTTCACTGAAGTCATCTGCTAAATCAGGGACTTGCTCAATATCCTGACCTTTGAGGGATAGACAGAGCCAAGTGTCACATTTAGTTACATTTTAAGAGTTAAACAGAAAACTTTAGCGCTTTTTAACAGTCCATCTATTTTCACAAATTCTGTCCACCTCTAGATCTTGTACAGATTGAAGTATGTTTAGGATTAATTTGATTCAAGATAGAAAATTATATCATCTGCAAACAAGCTTTTATATCTGATGAGTTACAATATCAGTTTCAACCATCACTTTATTATAATCTGTCTTTCTGAGCTGTGCATGTGGAAGGATCTGTGCTAAAAATAGAAATACCTACAAAAAAAAACGAAGGTATCATTTGCTCGAAGACGACTTTTTCCATGAACTTGCTGAGCAACGGAAGATTACGGACAGGTCTGCTGTTTCCACCTGAGAAACTCTTTCGTTTATTTTCCTGAAGAGGTTGGACCGTAGTACATTTCCAAGACTGGGGAAACAACTCCGCCTTCAAACTCGGATTTAAAGCAACTTTAGTACCTCCCATCCACACTATGCTAACCTGCTGGATTTCTTTTGTGTGTTAGCTCCAATTGATCAAAGGTTCTTTATTATTTTACATTTTAGGCACAAGGGAGTGAAATTATAATTAAGGCTACGTCTACTATGATTTATTTAAAATGATAAAAATCCTTATCCAGACATATTCTGATTCAGAGTTTACCATAGTTTTGTCACTATCATATGTTTGAAAATTTCATTTTTTTCCTGATTTGTTTTTGTTACCTATTTTCTCGACTTTTTGCTCTTGCGTCCTTAGACACAGGCCGTCACTCTCCTCTTCTTTTCCTCACTCGCTTCAAAAAGTCTAGATCTAAGATCTAGCTCATGGATGTCCAAATCCAGGCCTCGATAATCAAACTCTGCTGTTGATTACCTGGATCAGGTGTGTTTATCCATGATAGAGCTTCAATTGCAGTTTCGTAGGAACATGTTGGCCACCGGGCCTCGAGGCCATGATCTGGCTGGGTGAACAATAACACTCCAGCTCAATGTTTTTAGTGAGCAAGTCTTCCACTTTTATGAATTATTCCAGATTTCATCCACTTTTACTGTTCCCATTTTTTATGTGTAATAAACTTGATTTAGATTCAAATTTGAATAAAGTTTTGTTAATTTGACATTTTGCCGAGTACCTATAACTCATAAATTCTGGCAAACCACTTCAAACTGATTGAAACGTTGTGTTATCTAACATTTCCGTGACTCACATTTAATCCCTTCAAATCCCTGTAACTGTGATCTTCATCTCAGATCAAGCACAAAACTCATTTCGCATCATTTCCTGATTACACGCTCCACGTTTGCTGTCTTACGCAGAACCTAAAGCCAACAGAGTGACAGCATCGTTCCGAGACGTCTTTGTTACCTTGAATCCTGTCAGTTGTTTCTTAAACAAACAACAAAAAAAAAATAATGGAGGGTTTCTAGTTTCTTCTGAGACTCAACAGCTGAAGCTGATTTTTAAACTTGTTATTTTGTAGTCACTTTGGGTAAGCTGACGCCACGTTTGCTGATTTGATCTGTTTAATTATCCTGCAATGACTTACGCTAATCGTGTCCCGCCACAGATCAGCGTCGTTTGTGCGTGAAGAAGTGGAAGTCTGCAGTCATGCTGTTCCGTTTCACCCAAATGTTTTCATTATGACACATTTATTATAATTGTAGAACTGTTGCTCAGCAAATTGAATTGCTTGTATGAATCGGCTCTAATGAAAGTTTGTTCGCTCCCACCTCAGTCTGTTGCACTTGTCAAGAGTCAGTCAGGAACATCTCCTCTGTGTTTTGTTCCTAATTAGTTTCATTGCTAATGAGACACACCTTCCTCCAGCTGTACTGTCATTTCCAAAAGGGTGTCCAGGTTGGGATGAGTTCACACACTTTTGACTAATCCATGGTCTGAATAACCATTCTTACTCTGCTGTATATATATATATAATGTCCTACGAAGTGGGCATTATCAGAAATTAACACACGCCATGGAAGCCTGAACCAGCAGGAGACGTAATAATAATAATTTGCCATTAATTTATATGAACATTGGACATTAATATGGATTACAAGTCCTACACCCTTGAAACTACAAATGTACTAGATCTACAAATCATGACAAAAATATACAGGAATAGTTGGGAATAAAACAGAAGCAAAAACAAGATACAGAAGCAGAAATGACAGACTTTTAGGTGGAGAATCTGCTTTAATATGTAGAAGAAGATGCATCGAGGGATCTGATGTAGTTTTATCCTGAGCTACTTAAATACAGCACATTTAAAATTAACCTATGAGGCAAATTGTTCAGAATTGTAACAATTGTAACACAGAATTGTAACTTTTAATAAAACCTAACTGAGGGGAAAAACTAAAATAACTTTAGTCAAAATAAAACCAAATTTAGTTACCATTTTTCCACGATACGAGTGCTACTATTTGGAGCCAGACGACAGTGATTGGTCAGAGTCGGTCTGACTCACGTTTCAACTACTAGCCAATCATGAGTGAGCTTGTTGGAAAGCCACACCCCTTCCAGTGAAAGCAGCTTTAGAGAATCTGTCAATCAAATATTTGAGGTGGGGGCCAGCTGGCTTTTACTGAGGCATCTGATTGGTCAGTTTATAACTTGAATAACTTGTCATAAAGAAAAAAATACAGAAAAAAATAGAATTAATAAGAAGATGTAAAAGAAAGAGCAAGAATTGTTATTCAGAAAAATCATAACTGTTTATTTCTCTATAGAAGTCTATAGGATTTTGACTTCTTGGAGCCAGCAGGTACTTCCTGTTTGGAATGCAAGGGGGGGAGGGGACAGTCTGTCCAGTGATTCTATAGTCTATTGTTCAGACTTGTTTGAACTTTCACAGCCTCCTCGTGTTGTTTGTTTTTTTGTGCTTCATCAAAAAAAAAAAAAAAAAATGAAATATTTTCATTGCGGTGTCTCCTCTAGTTGCTTGGCAACTCCAGATGGAAAATTTAACTCAAAGAACCCATTGTCAACATTTTGTGCACACCAAAAGCATTTTTTTATGCAGTTTTGAGATTTCCAAAATGTTAAAGCTCCATTGTTGCTTTTTCTTCTTTTTAGTGGTGGTGGTGTTGGCCTTCATCATCTGCTGGCTGCCCTACCACATCGGCAGAAACCTTTTTGCCCAGGTGGATGACTACGAGACTGCCATGCTCAGCCAGAACTTCAACATGGCCTCCATGGTTCTCTGCTACCTGAGCGCCTCCATCAACCCTGTTGTCTACAACCTGATGTCTCGGAAGTACCGGGCTGCAGCCAAACGCCTCTTCCTGCTGCACCAGAGGCCAAGACAAGCCTGCCGCAGCCAGAGACAGCTCTGTGTGATCGATCAGATCTCCTCCCTGAATGAAAGCTTGACGGGGGTCTGAGCATGGGATCAGGGGAGATGTAAGCCCCAGGGGGGAAGAACCAGTGGAAGGGGAATGGAGACAACACTGTGCATCAGTGTTAGAATCCGCCGTTAAAAACAAACATAAAGGTACCGAGAAATTCTGAAACTATTAATTTATAACGTCCTCGTTTTCATCATGGACAAACATACCTGTTGTGTGTTTTCTTGTAAGGGCTTTAATGTCAGTCGAGTTAAGACTGTTTGTAATGTCAGTTGAAATATCAGTGACTGGATTTGTTTACTGTATGCTGAAAACTTGTTGTAATGTTTGTCTTCATTTATCCACAAAAAAATAAAACGACTACAATGAGAGTGGTGGAGTGTGTGTGTATACATGTTTTTGTACACTTATGGGGTCCAACGTCTGATGTGTGTCATTACGACGAGGACCTTTGTGCTCGTGAGGACATTTAAGTTTATCTCATAACCTAAAAGGGATTTTTTTAAGTAAAACTTGTGACATTTTTTTAAGTGTGTCAACAGCAAATTCTCACAACAATGGAAAAGAAAACACGCGAGTGTGTGACAGTCAACAGACATGACATGCACTTGATAAAAGCACATTAGAATGTAAATGGGGCACCTGTTGTCTGTGTGTTTTGATACTGGGGCCACCTGAGCCTGGAGCTTTTGGGGCTGCGTACGTGCTCTGCACCACATGTAATCTGATATGCCTATTATATTAAATGGGCTCTGAGTCAGATTTATGCTGGCAGCTAATGTCCCTTTCTGCATCACCGTACTCAAAGTAATGGCTTCTCTAAGTGCTTTTCAAAGAAGAACAAAGATGCGAGGTTGTCAGCAGAAGAGTTCATTACTTTTACTGTTTCTGCTCCCACTGTTTCTCTGAAACTGCACACTTTTCTGTCTCATCTGCGCCATCAGTCAAGGTAATGTCAGAACTGTTTACTTTAAACCGTGTGAAACATCCAGAAGAGCATTTCCATTATTTTTTTATTTTTTTTGTTCTGGGTACACCCCGCAACAGGCTTACGTCTCATTCTTTAAAATGTGCCGTCATTATTTGGCCCATGAATCACCAGACACCGACGTTTGTGGGTGACTCATCCACTCGACACCTTTTTCACAGAACCATTCATCTCCGCACTGGAGGAGCTGAAGCAGCCCAATAAAGCTCATACCCGAGCCTGGACCATCCTGCTCTCGCCTGGAGTTAAGATTCACAAGCAGCCAAATGGCTCCCTTAGGTTTTTTTTACTGTTAATGAGGAGCGAAGCCGTTTTGACCAAAATGATCAACAACTCTGTCAGGGTTGCATTCTGACTCAACAAACATCAGAAGTAAACAAGCTTCTGAAACTAACCTTGCGTTTAAAAAAGAAAACTTCTAAATTTAACAACTATTTACATAGATGCTGATTCTAGACTCACCTTTCCATTTTACACATAAAAATAAGACATTTCTTAAAACTTAAAGACTCACTTCAATGAAAATGGTGCTTTCAACATGATTGAATTTTTCATCTTTAAAATTGGATTGGATCAGGACCAGATAAAATCTGGATGTTTGATAAAACTCAGACTTATGACATAACTTCTGCCATGGGTGGAACAAAGTCCCGCTTTTTCCGCTCCCATGCTAAATCCTCCACTTTCAGACAAATAGATCCATGAACGTCTTCATTTTCCTGGTCCGAGCTGACATCTGGCTCTATGGACAGATAGATCTGATATTGCTTGCCTTTTTTGGTACACTAATTTTAGCTTGGACTTCTAAGGAGCCTGTTGCTAGCAGGAGAGAGTGTAAACAAAGGCATGCTGGGGGAAATTGGCTTGATTAACTGCCGCACCGAAACCCTAAAGTGAATTTCTAAATGGCTCTTGTGGGTCAGACAATATGTCTTAAAAATAGTTGTTTTCAATTTTGGCTAAAAACTGCAAAATTAAAAGACTATGGAAATAATTTTACAATATAAAAAAAAAGGAAAGTTAGTGTCGGAAATGAAAGTTTTCTGCTTTTTTTTAAAATGGAGCAATAGATGTTTAAAATTGATGGAATTCTACATATTTTGTTAATTATATACTCTGTAAGCAAGTGGACATTAGGTTAAATAAATACTCAGAAAGACAGTTTTAATACTACATTATTTATATATGTCCTCCATCATGAGAAAAATGCTACAAGATTGTGTGAAAAACATCAAAAAAGATTTATAAAATAAATACATCAAAATTAAAGGAAGGTTTATTTGCAAAAATGTCATTAGACTGTGAGAAAGTTTGTGTTTCCTTCAAATACATCTTCTCTTAAATATAGCACATTAAAGTGCTGAATGGCATATACTTATATAGCATTCCTGTACGTTCTTCAAAGCCTAAAGCGCTTCACAATCCCATTCACACACATTTATAAACCGATGGCAGCTCATGCAAATAGGTAACCTGACCTACAGGGTCACCGTGGGGTTCACTGTCTTGCTCAAGTTGATCTAAACAAATGTGCAGCTGGAGGTGGAACCGAACCTGGAATTTTTCAGGCAAAAGTTTTGGCATGGCAGCAGAACTTCTTTGGGAGTTCAAACTCTTCTACCATGTTTTGTTTGACTCCCTTTTATTTACAGAGTTTGAGTGCAGTTCTCCTTTATGCCACAAGGAGGAGGCACATCATGCAGCAGTGACAGAAGAAGTTAAAGAAATATACAAATCTTAAAAAAAAAACTACAAAAAGGTGGATAACTGTTCCTACCTTTATTCTACTCTTCTTTCAGCACAGTTTTTAACATTTAAAACATAATATATTAAGCCTCCTTCTGTGTTTAGGGTGGCATTCTTTATTTAAACTATTAAGAATAAACAAATTATTCTTTTTTAACAGTAATATAATATAAACCTTTTTTTTCTTTGTCTTTTTTAAAAAGTAAAAGAAAAAACTTTCCACCTCAATGTTTGTAAAAAAAAAAAAAGATCACAAGCTACAATGACTTGGTTTAAAATTTTAATAAAATGGATTGGAAGAACCAGAAAAAAGTCACTTTTTGAGACACAAATATGCAGATATTAATTTTTAAGTTGATCCTAAACAATAATTCTATCTATTGAAAATCCAACAGAGAAACAGTTAGTCATAAAGTGACGAAATCTTTTGCTTTTGCAAGAACACAGCTAACAGAAAAATTAAGTCACGTGAACAAAAACACAACAAGAACATTTGAAATGACTGTCTTTTGAAATATTTTGTTAATGTGAATTGAAAAACGCTACAAAATAAAAGCTTCAATATTTTTTTTCAATCCTTTGTAAAAAAGAATAATAAAAAATCCAAATACAAGATGTGCATATTAATTTGTTTTGAGAATCAGAAATAGAAAGTTGCATTAGTTTATTCTATTTAAACAACAAATATGTTGTTGTACTGTAATATGGTCTAATTTATACCAACAAAAACATTTATCAAGTGTTTTTCCCCATCAGCACAAGTGAATGAGAAGATTTTATTTTGAAAATCCTTGGAAAGCTGCTTTCTTCCAGCCACTTGACAGCGCAGAGGGAGTTCTCTGTGTACAACTTGTGAGCTCCTCCTCCACGGCCATGCAGCTGATTTGGCTCCAGATATAAACACAGACTTTCTCTGTGGAATCACTCCCTTCTCGAGCGGCGTGGAGTCGAGTCCAAACAACCCGAGCAGGTCCCCTGGGCAGAAAACCCAGGATGGAGGTAGGAATTCCACTTTTCTGCAAGATGTTTTTGACATTTCTAAAACTTGGCTTCACATGTGCTCACTTTACAAGTTATGTTTTTAAAGTTGTGACCTGCAAGCGTTTGTGCAATGTTGTGGTTATTTAACCAGGAGTTATTTTTACCATTTAGTCCACCTTTAACTCTCACCTTGTTTTGGCTCAACCTGTTCTTTGAGCTTGTTATTCAAAAATCTTAAAGCTGTGCTGCACAGGAACTCACTTAAACAAACACAAAGAAGCCACTGGAGTCCCCAAAAGCAGCCGGAGGTGCAACTTTTCTCTGTGGATTTCTGGCAAATTTCATAGCAAATGACCGCAGTGTAGAAGGAAGGAAATGGGGCTGATAGAGCATCTGTCACGAGTTACAGCTTGTGTGCAAGAGAGAAACCCATTAGCCATTTTCCTGGGTGTAATTATGCTGAGTCGTTTTAGCCTCTCAAAGGCCAAACTGTTTTCAGTCACTTGCTGCGAAGCCAGAAAAAGGAGAAGCTGCCAGTGAACGCCACATGTTTTAGGTCTCCTCCCTGTTTAAAAAAAGACCTGTAAGATCATTTTCAAGTATTTTATGCTGTTTGGAAAATAGGAAGAGAAACACCCAGTTCCTTTCCTCCACTGTGAAATGAGGAGCAAGGAAGTAATCCAGTAAAAACTGCTCCCTGTTAGAAAAGGTTCCACCAACGATCATAGTTTGTTGCTGCACTAAGCGCATATTGATACAAATCTGATTTTAATTTCAACGTAATTTTTTTGTAACTTGTCCTGTCCAGCAGCAAACAGATGAGAGTTGAAGACCTCGTGTATCAGACAGATGTTACTGTTACAATAAGGAGTTTATGAATCTTGGGACACAGGAGGAGTATATTTGTATAAACCACTAGTATTTGAGGCAAAACTTTATTTTTATTATTTTTGAATACATTTCTTTTTGGACTGAATAGAAAAGAGAAGAAGTAGAGATGAGGGATGAGGGCATCTTATCACATAATTTATAAAAGTCTAGACTTTATTGTCTGACTATCAAGACACTTAAAGAACTAGACTTTACTGATGTTGAAGGGATTTAACATCACTCTGTCAAAATGTTTGGCGGGTATTATTGTAGATATGACTGACTGAGGATCAAAAGAGAACCTCACTGAATTTTAATTTTTGAATACTTTATGATTTTATTGTATTCAATGTTAATTTTTGAATATTTTATGAATGTATTATATTTAAATTAAATATTTTTACTATTTTTAACTAATATTTTTTATTATTGTTTGTTTTTGAAGCTTTTGAATTTCCCTTGGATGTTATCAAAGCTTCTATTGTATTCTATATGCTAACACTGCTAGCGCTTAACGGTGTCAGAATGGTTTTCATGGCGATATGAGACACATTGCATCTGAAAACATGTTTTTTGAAAGCAAATATTTTCATTTGCAAATTTGTACATTTTATTCTTAAAACCTTATATTTTATTTTGAATATTTTTATCTCAAAACTGACTTTTGTTCCCAATGTGGTGTCACCAATATCACTCAGTTACAGTATTATTAGTTTTAGTAGTATCAGTTGAGGTATAGTGAATTTGTGTGGCTAACGCTTCGAGCATATTTCAAATCAAATCAAACTTTACTTATAAAGAGCACTTCATACTTTGCACGGCTTGAAGTGCTTTACAATTCAAAGCAATAACAAACACACAAATTCAAATAAAAATGAATTTTTATAAAAGTAATTTACTGTATATCTTCCAATAGTAGCCTCTGCGTTTATTCCATCCCAGACATATTGATGGATAATGGGTTTATTTAGTGGTAACAATTTGGTCAAGAAATGCAGAAAACAACATGAGGTGAAGATTTCAGGATTTATTGAAATAATGAGAACATTATCTTATGTCTTGATTAGCACTGGTTTTTGAACATTTCTGTTCTCTCTGAAGCATCACCAATCTCCATGTCAATATTCCTCTTCTCTTTTATGTGGATCATTTTCCTTTATTAATGCAACTTACAGTCTTTGCTCAATAATTCATATTCAGACTAGTTCTTCTAATTCGTCACCTGCTTTCTTTATACCGGGAAATATTTGCTTGTTGCTCCTTTTTCTGCATCCGTCTTCTCCGTATCACCCGTCTACCCGTCTACCTGATGCATTTAGGAACCACCTTCAATGCCGTGCAGATTCCTCACCATACGGTTCTTTGGCGTGAGCCACCGCACGAAATTTAAACTCTCAATGAGAGAGTTGGCCACACTGGGGGGAGGGGTCTTGAAATGGGAAAATATATGGTATAAAACAAACTTAAAGCTTTGCTTTGGTGTGAGAAAAGATAATACATATATTACAAACAAGTTCCTGTGATAGCAGTTAATATTGTCTAATGGATCCATCTCTTACTCTTGTCTCACTCAATGCACCTAAGAGGTCAGTGTGCCTTAAATATGACATAAGGTCAAAAACAGACCATTTATTGATGGTGCGCCCTATAGTGCAGAAAATATAGTACTCACTTAGTCGTGCTAGTAGCTGGAATTGATGCCTATCTCCTGTTAATGTTGGCTTTTCCACCAAAGTTATGTTATCAATTGTTTGATTTAAAACTTCATCCTTTTCAAATAGATCTGTAGAGCTGATCCTCAAGATCTACTCTACATCTTTTCTAACTACTGCAGTCATGCACTACTTGCCACCTGGATCGGGTGTGTTTAGAATTGACTTTAAACGAGAACCGGACCGAGAGACCCCTCCCCCCCTTGCGTTTCAGAGAGGAAGTACCCGGTGGTTCCAAGAAACCAAAATTCCATCGACTTATATTCAGAAATCCAATTTCTGTTATTCCGCCATTTCCTTATTGCAAGTAGTTCCAGTTATATTTGGCCGATCAAATGGGTCAAAGTCAAAATACGTCAAACGGTTGAAATGTTTGACAGATTCTCCAAAACCTGCTTTCAGTGGAAGGGGTGTGGACTTCCATCAAGCTCCATAGGAAATAGTAAGAGTGGTTGCCATGGAAACTTTGACTCAGACCAATCACTGCTTACTGACAAAGTCCGGGTCCAAATTTAGCTATGTCCATATTCTAAAAATGATGACTTTAACTTAATTATCTTGGTGATGTCACACTTGCTCAGTCCAGTTCTCTCATAGTCAATGGTGTTCAGTTGATAGATTTTGTCTATCAAAGGTGAGTAGTGTAGGTAAAGTTGGGAAAACGTAGTCGTAACTGTAAAGAACCAGTCCATGACATTCCAGTTAGTCTGTTAACAAAGGACTTCCTTGTAATGTCAAATCTATCTTTGGTGTCACAGTTTCATAACATCACATGCTGGAGATGTGTGTTTTAGCTCCAGCACAAAGTGACTCGTTCTCACTCCACCCTCTCTGGGACAGCATTAACGCATGGAAATCCTGCAGTCATTTTCTATGCTGGCCAACACCCTGGAAAGTGTTTTTGGTACTTGCACCTGAGGATCTACGCTGTACCCCTGTGTGTTTTGTGGTCTGCTGTTTTTTTAAATGGAAAAACGGCACCACAGCTGCAGGAGTGAATACTCGGGACCGCTTTGCCAACCATCTGGCACGCACATTTATTATGTAATGCACAGTAAAGTTAATAGACCAGTAATAGGCCGCACTGCTAACTTTACTAATGAGTCCGATTTTCCGCCTTTGCTCTGCAGCCGTACGTCAGTGAAATGGCGTCACACGCCACAGGGATGAGGCAAAGCTCACACCCTCAGAGGAGAGGATGCAGCGGGAACCCTGCAGGCCTACAGACATGTGAAAACACCATCAACCTTTGTTAGGATACTTTGTACAGGATTTTCTGACCTCCTGGCCATTTAACTGAGTCAAACATGCTCTGACAATGTAGCTCTATGGATATTTACCTGCAAGACATGCAATTGCATAACATTGGTACTCATAAAACATTACTAGTGTTTGACTTTTAAGTAGTAAAAAACAATATTTAATATAGTACATATTATATTTATAACTGTTTCATGGAAAACGTAAGGGATAATGGTCAACGAAGTGTGGATTAAAGGAAATTAATGCATGATGTGGAAGCATGAATGAAAGATGGCTGTTTAGTGCATTAATGTCTGATAACGCACACTTTGAAAGGCATTATCCTCCTCATACCGTAGTCACTTACAAAAGAAATAGATATTCCATTGATTTTTAGCACTTTATTCTTATTATTTTTTTTAGGTTAAGAACACTTTTTCACAAAAACAGACTGTTTGATACGTGGTGCGGCGCGTTGTGATCACCAGGTGAACCATACCATAAACCATAACCAGCATCCAATAAGAATTGAGTATTCTACCGGACCATGAACCATTAATAGTCTTCGTAAAATCACCATATTTATCATATATTGGCATTTAAAAAAGAAAAGTATTGAGGATAAAGATGTAACGATTCTTCATTCACAACGATTTGAATAAAGAAATACACAAACATTGTAAAAAGTAAAACATTGGATCACTTACAAAAGTTCTGTTTACTAATACGTTTTAATCAAATTACATTTTTAAGTTATATAAACAGTAAACTCAAATTTGTAATTTAATGTAAACTTTTTAAATGTAACAAATTATAAAACTTTTGTTAATTGATCCAATATTTCCCTTTTTAGTACAATTTTTAGCTTTATTTTCCTCACATTTGTCCTCTATCGTCAGAATAATGCCACAACAACATGTTAAAAACACCAAAAATATCATTTTTATCAGAGTGAGTCTTTCATCCAACAGTTTGTAAAACCTCATAAATTCCAAACTGTTAAAAGTTGTTTTTTAAAACCAAACTAAGCTTCGTTACTCTGTTAAACTGTGCGCCGCCATCAAAAAGTGACACTCGCGGCGTGCACGTGGCTCCACTTCTGAAGCCTGTTATCATTCCTCGGTGTACGGCTGGCTGAAGCGGTGCATGTGTGGTGGAGAGATATAGATGGTGGGACGGGAGCTACAGAGAAGATAAAGGAGAGCTGAGATGTGAAAAGAAATTATTTTACTAGTGACTTTCACCAAAGCTGTGCCTTAAAGTGATGCATACACTTAAAAATTAAATGTATTGTCTGTTAAATTTTAGTGCTATTGCTGGTGGCTGGTAGTGAGTTTTTTGTTTTTTATTTTATTTAGTATGCAGCATTTGAATTAATAACCATTCGGGTAGGTGTAGTAAAAAGTTAATGATCAACTCTGGAACTTACTAACTCCTGATATTAGAAACATAAACTGTTTTCTCATCATTTAAATCCAAACTCAAAACCATCTGTTCAATAGTTTTACATCCCCACTTCTGCTACTTCATTTTAATTTGATTTAAATTTATGATTTTATTTGTGGTTTCCACTTGTACAGTGTCCTTGAGAGCTTTGAGAAGGACTTCAAATAAAATGTATTTTTATTGTTATTATAAACTTCAAGATTTCTGTGCCCTCAAAATACACGCAAGCTTCACTAAATGCTCATTTTATACTTTAATTGTACTTATTTTTTTTTTAAAGCATAATTTGTTATTTCATGTTTTTCACAACTGAAAATATAAATAATATTAAAAGTTGTTTACGAAAAAATGATTTATTTTCTACAAAATAAATAGCTGCCTTACAGTGTAGTACCTTGGAATATAAAGTATAAAATTAAAATAAACAACTGATTTTAATATTGCTAATTTATTTAGAATAATACAACTTAGAGTTACCATTGAATATAACAATTTGATAAAAAATATTACTCATAAATTTTGCAAAAAATAAACCTGAAAAACGAATGAACTTTAGCATGGAGGCTTTGAAATATAAAATAAAATATACAATATCAATTTTTAGGTAACTGATAAAAAATCATGAAGAGGAAATCATACATGGAAAAATAACAAATTTAGGGGATATAAAGATCTATTAAGCAGAAAATGTATGAAGAAAAATGCAAATTTTGGGGAAATTCCTTAACAAATCATATTATCATTAGGGTTTCATCTAATTCTGTTGCCGGCTGAAGTTCGTGACTGAAGACAGGATTTCTGGTCTGTTCTTCAGACACGGAACAGAATGAGGATCTTCACAGACTTACATGTGGAGTTTATGTGAAGTTCCCAACCACATTTTCCCATGTGATCCGTCTGTGACGCTGCAGAGGGATTCTGCCAAAGCAGACAAACTGTAAGAAATACCCCAAAATGTTATATCTAAATTTAAACATAACTTTTGCATTTTTTTTTTAATCTGCCAACTGAATCGAAGCAAAAAAGTGTTTAAAAACTCAATAATCTGTAATGACACTTAAAAAAAATCAGATTGTTAATTGCGTTGTGGTTCCTACAGTGTGAGGATTCCTCCTGCTTCATGCTCATCCAGCTGCTTGTAGGTGGATTCCCACATCCCACTGTGTTGGGAAATCCTGGTTCTGTGCCAGAGTTTGCAGCGGGAAAAGAGTGATTTCCAGATGAACTCTGCATCAAAAGCCCGTAACGTTGTTTTGGAACGTTATCTGGCATGAAGGCAGCGGTTTTGGCTTATTAACACCGAACAAGCATAAGCAGGAAGGAGCTGTTTATTGTAATGGTTCCACTCTGTCAGAACCTGCTACGGGAATCAAACCGACACCAAAACAATGCTGGACTACTTTAGAATCAGATCTGGACGAACAGGTGTGCATTCTTTTTATTCTTCTCCTACTTCTTGCTGTTTTAAGAACTCGTTTCAAACTGGATCAGCTTCTGTGACAGAGGCTCTTCTATCAAGCAAATATGGAGGAATTAGTGGAGCCCGGTATCATGTGATTATTCTCTTCTGCCTCTGAAAATTGGAATCACAGGAAACGAATAAAAGCTTGCTTTGTGTGACCACTCTTTCGCTCATTTGCAGGTCACACAGCAAACCTCGTGTCTTCATTTATACAGTTCAAGAACTGCAGATGAAGATAAAATGTCTTAAATTATTCTGTGCATTCTGGTTCAATTCTAACAGGAACTGGACGGTTTTTTGAAGCTATCACATGGTAAATGAAGTTTTTGCTAATCATTTCCTTGTTTAGGCATGCTCAGTGGCTCTGCATGCTTGTCAACAGTACGTTTCACATGTGGAAAACCTCGGGACACTCTCTGAGGGCCAAGGGTTACGGAGCAGAGCCCGACCAGATCTGTGGCTTTTTCCCAGGACTGCAGCCCCAGAAATAGTCTCCTATAGGAATAGTTCTCTTCTGCAGAGAAACATACTTTCTCACTCTTTTACAGCCAAATGTGGGGTACCAGAGGAGTGAAGCCACACTCACTTCATTTTAGTAACACACATATGTGCTTGCTTTTATGAAAGTTCTTGTTGTGCATTATTAAATCTGAATGAAAACCCTCCCCCATCCTTCCAGCTCCCTTTCTACTCGCCCTGATTGGCTGAGCGGCACTACACACCCTTTTACCCTCCCCCTCCGCTCCTGTCAGAATTCCATGTAAAAAAAAATTACTGAAAAAAAAAGTTTGTTTTCAAAACGGCAGGTTTTTTGTTAGTTTTATTCCATAGCAACCAATTTATTTTTTGCTCCCCTGGGGGTAACAGACAGATTGATGTCCTTTTTAAAATAATCGACAAAAGTAAACTTTTCAATTTCCTTAGCAACCATGCCCACATTCCTGATGTTATAGTATCACATGGCATATCATATTGTTAAGCTTGACTAAAGGATTAATGCATTGAATTTTCAAAAGGTTCCAGGTAAAAAAAAAGTGCAAGGCTAAACGCCATCTTTTTAAAAAGATGATTTAACCCTTATTTACCCAAAAAAAAAAAAACTGATTGAGATCCACTGATCTTTTTCAAGAAAGCTTTGGTCAAGAGGCAAAAGTTACACACACCCAAAACATTTCATAGAATTAAAATATGTTTAAACAAATAAATAAAATAGAATAGAACAAATTGATTGTTTTATTAAAAATTTAATCATTCAAATTGAATTAAAACAGCTACAGGTTAGTGATTTCATCTTCATAATAACATCAAACTATGGCAAAGTTATTAGCTTTGAAAGTTTAAGTGTTTTTTGCAGAAAGTTCCAGTCCACACGAGCCCACTCAAAAGGCATTCATTTTTTTTTATTTATTTTTTTTTTTGCCAGCTTGCTACGCTGACACCGTTCAAAATCTACAAATTTCTAACTCCAACATTTTTTCCAGCTTCCCAATGATGCTCGCGGAGTTAGAAACTGATAGATGATGAGTTTAAATTTGTAGCTGGTACTAAAATGTGGTTTCTTTTTGTGTGTGTGAAACATTTAATGATTGCCTCTTACTTAGGTCAAAGATCAATGAAACTTTGGTTATGGTTGTAAACTTAACCTTGCAGGTTGTGTGTAAAATTGTGTGAAAATCACTCAAAACAAAGTTTTCTTTTTCCATATACACACACTTTGTCAAAAAATGGCCACCAAGCCATAGGTCCTTTAGCCATCCCATAATATTTCAAAATTTCCAATAGGGGGTTTTAAAATATTTTTTCAAGCCCAATAAGAGATTTCGATGTGATGGCATCATTTTTAGGTGTAAGGGTGTCATTTACAAAGCCCAAAATTCATGTTCATTTTGAGTTTGAGTATGTAACAGTAAGTAAGTAAACTGTGTGAAGCCCAATTTCTTTATTTTCTGATTGAAAAATGTAAATATATGACGAATCACATGGAAGGCAGCAGCTATGATTCTCTTTACTGTGTATTTTTGGCCGACTTCTGTCTGTTTTCTCTTATGAGCCCCAAAAATCATCAAATTAGTTCCAAATCCATTAAATTAAACAAAATCTGCTTTATTTCAGATGCCATGACTTAAGGGAAAATTGGGTAAATATACATTTTGGAGGATGGTGTTTCAAGTTAAAGCCATAACATCAGAAAGTCTTGACTTATTTTCCTTGGTGAATGACTATTCATCTGGACATAAAGGCATTTAAAAAATGTAGGCGGGTTGAGGACTTACAGTAACTGCAGGTTCTTTCCTCTTTGTATGAACTCCAACATGATATTCAACTGTTAATTAATTGGCATTTTTTCCGTAAAATCACACAAAGCTCTTTAAAAATGTGTTTTTACTGTTAATAGCACAAGTAAAATAGACTTTTGAGATTGTTTTTTTTTTTTTTTTTTTTTTTTGCTACATTTCTGGAAGCAAATCATCTGAATTGTAAGAAACCACCAGGAGACTTGAAAAATATGGAGAGAATATAGACTCACTCCGATTTGTGGGTGCATAATTCTTGATTTGTGCATAAATTAGGATTTGTGAGTCCGTATTCTTGATTTATAACTCATACAATATGAGTTATCAGGCATATATGTTTACAAAAATGGGAAAGTTTCACAAGATATTATTCACAATCTAAGTTTAAAACGGCTGTTCACAAAACTCTAATGCATTCTAGAAGTACTTGAACGCATCACTCACGGATGAATCAATGAGACGTGAAAAGATTCTCATGATGGAATTCGTGTGTAACTTAGGTTTCATCTGTGCGTAAGAGGTGATTTGTACGTATTTTTTAAAAGATTTTTGTGTGTAACTAGTTTCAAGCTGTTGTAATTTTAATTTGTGCATGTCTAATTTGTATTTTGCATATTTTTCTTATTTTGTGTTTTTTTTTTACTTATGCACACAATGTATTATATGAGTTACAAATCAAGAATACGCACGCACAAATCCAAAGTTATGCACAAATCCTAAAGTTCGCACAAATTATGCACCCACAAATCGGAGTGAGTCTATTTTGTCTCTATAGAAACTCCCTGTTTAGAGTAATTATTGAGTCTTCACACCTAAACTAAATATATGCAAGATCTGAACCAAAAGGTTCTTTAAGAGCTGCAGACCTCTGGTTATATCTTAGGTCACATTTGAAGGAAGTAAGAATTGCAGGTTGGATATCTTTTTTTGCTGCATCTAAACAATTTCCCTTCCCTAAATGGGCCCTTAGTCCCTTTATCATAAATGTCTGACTTTATCATAAATGTCTGACTTTATCGTAAATGTCTGACTTTACAAAAGGGCCTCACTTCCTTTGCTTGTACTAACTTGTAGTGGAGGAGAAGTTTGTCTTTGACTGACAGGAAAGAGTTAACAATGAGATTTTGACTAAAGAAAAAATGAAAGGGGGTATGGGGGCAGCTGGTGATTGCTTTTTGTTGCGTATGGGAGCTCAGAGAACGGATCAGGGCGACACAGAGAGGCGGGGGCTCAGGCTGCCAGCTCCGAGCTAGGCGGAGGGAGCAAGGTGGTGAAGTCATGGCGAGAACTGATGGAGAAAATGAAAACAAAGCGTGGAATGTGCGTCTGTATTGCCTCGGAGATCAGTGTTGCCTTGGGAAGGAGTCCAGAAAGGGGGGGCAGGGAGGAGGCTGGGAGAGCACACCCAGGAATTGTGACAGAGCTGTGAGAAGATCCGAGAGCTTTTAAGTGGTCAGTCAAAGTGCAAACAGAGGAGAGCATGGGAGGAGAACCAACGTCCCCAGAAAGTGACTAGAACTCCATCATTAATATGACGTATGGCAGGAGTGTCAAACTCAATCACACAAAGGGCCAAAATCCATTATACATTATATATTATGTCGCGGGGTGAACAAGGTAAATGTTTATTGAAAACTCTAAAAGGACCTTTTTAAAACTTTAAAACCATAACTTTTTGACATAATTATGAACTAGATATATAGTTCTGAGTGATAATGCTAGTGTGAATGCTATAAGCTGAATGTGGCCGCTGAAGATGCTAGTGCTGATAGCTGAAGATGCTGAAATTGATAACTAAAAACACTGAAGCTAATAGCTGAAAATGCTGAGGTTAAATAGCTGAAATCACTGAAGCTTATAGCTAAAAACATGGAAGCTGATAGACAGATAAAATATTAGCTAAATGCTAAATTAGCCTAAAAAAACTAAAAATTAGGTTAGCCAAAACAGCTAGCATGTAGCTGAAAATAGCTAAACTTCAAAATGCCCTTAATAAAAAAGACTAAATTAGCCAAAACAGCTCACATGTAAATATTACCCTAACTCCAAAACAGCCTAAAAAGAATTAATTAGCCCAAACAACTAGTATGTAGCTGAAATATTAGCTAAACTCCAAAAACAACCTAAATACAAAAAAAATTAGCCTGAATTAGCCAAAACAACTCGCTTACTCCAAAACTATTAAAGGATTTTAAAACTTTCTGAAGGTAAAGAACCCATAGCAACCACAGCATGTTTTGCATGTTTGATGCTAATAAAAAATCTTTTTTAAAAAGCCTAAATTGGCTAAAACAGCTAGCATGTAGCTGAAAAATAGCTGAACTTCAAAATAGCCTAAAAAAGCCTTAATTAGCCAAAACAGCTAGTATGTAGCTAGTATATTTGCTAAACTTCAAAACAAACTAAAATACAAAAAAATAAAATAAAGCCTAAATTAGCTAAAACAACTTGCGTGTAAATATTAGGCTTATTTCAAAACTGCCTACATTTTTTTAAAAAGCCTGAATTAGCCAAAACAGCTAGCATGTAGCTGAAATATTAACTAAACTCCAACATAGCCTAAAAAATCTTAGAAAATGCCAAAATTGTCCGAAATGCTAAGAGAATGCCAAATTTTAATACTTTACAACCATAACTTTTTAATATAATCATGAATAATAAAACGATTATTCCAAAATAAATCAACTTAAACCTTAAATAACTTTCACATATTTTGTCAAAATGATATAAGTTGGAAATGAGCGCAACATAACATCAGGCCATTAATAATAAAAAATGATCTGGATAGAATTACCCAGAGGGCCGGATCCGGCCCCCGGGCCTTGACTTTGACACATGTGACGTATGGGAACTAGCTCCATCCTGACTCGCAGACACAAACATCTGACCACTCGGTGCTAATACTACCTGGTATAGGAAAACACTCCAGTGCTCTCACATTGGTTCACATTCCACCCCGACGCCAACTTATCACTTAGGCGGCAGATATGTGGAGCAAATCAGCCGTCTTCAAAGGGAAATGTGGAGGAGGGCGGTTTCACAATCAGCTTGGGAATACTGGGAGAGACCAAAACAAAAAACGAGGAGGCCAAGAGGTGATAACAATTGGAAGCAGCAAGGACGAGCAGGACCTCGCTGTCAGAGGCGTGATGCTGAACAGCTGTGGGAAGATGGGTTCACTTCCTGTGAGTCTCTGAGAGTTTCTCCAAAGAAGCCATCAGCCTGTTTCCTGCATGTTCTTGGAAATGTTTAAAGAGGTCACAGTTAGAGTGGCTAAAACATTCATTTTAATGAAAATAGTGTTTTTTACATGTTCTTGCAGCATTTTTTCTGAGTATTTCTTTACAATGTGCGGCCACAAGCTCCCTGCTCATTTCTCACTGATGCATCCACGTAGAAACGACTAGATTCTTGTATGACACAGTCCCACCCACAACTCAGAGGCAAATTTCTAATGAACCACTGTAACTCTACAGAAACGATGTCCTAGGTTTTGGCTAAAAATGCCAAAAACCAAGAATCTTTCAACTCCTTAGAAAGAAAACATACTAATTGGTCATTATTTGCTATGATTTCCCTTTTCCTTCCTTTTTACAGAAGGATTCTCCATCCAAGCCGTCTGTGGCTGAGCTGGCTGGAAGGCTGAAAGGTCATATCCTGCCCATGCCTAACTCAAATGACGAGGTATTCTACCAGAAAAAAAAACACAAAATGCCCTAAAGTAAAACTGTCACTTTAATGCACAGATCAGCTTTTTTTAAGATCAATGCTGCCTCTTCTTCCTCCTTTTCTAGTCTCCGTTCCGAAAGCGACCTCCGTGTTCCCTGAAGTTACAGCCTCAAACACATGAAAACGAGGAGTCAGAAGTGAGTGATTCCCTTCATTTGACTGTTTTCAAAACTGTGTGTTGAGTGCAATCTCTTATAATTTGCTAGCAGTCCCCAAAAACACATTATTATCATTTATTTTAGACATTCTGGATTTTTTTTAAATTTTTACTCTACATTTAAGTTTAAACCAGGACACTGCAGAGATGAGTTTGTTTGACAGTCAAACCTCAGATCCAAGAATGGTGCGGCTTCCGTCCTGGTTGTGGACCAGCTCTACACCCTCTTCAGGGTGCTGTAAGATTCTGGAGTTCGCTCATCCAGTCCGTATGTGTTTTGTGTATTTGGAGAAGGCGTTTGATCACGTCCCTCGTGATGTCCTGTGGAGGGTTCTCAGGGAGTACTGGTTCCAAGGAGCCTTCCTGAGGGCTGTCCAGACTCTGTGTGACCGGAGCAGGAGCTTGGTTCGCATAGCCAGCAGTAAGTCGGACCTGTTCCCGGCAGGGCTTCCCTTTATCCCCGGTTCTGTTCATAGTCTTTATGAAAAGAATTTCTGGGGGGTCGGAGGGGATCTGGTTTGTTGACTACAGGATTTTATCTCTGCTCTTTGCAGATGATGTTGTCCTGTTGGCTTCATTGTTCCAGGATCTCCAGCATGTATTGGAGTGGTTTGCTACTTAAAAGTGAGTCAGCACGACTAAGTCTGAAGCCATGGTTCTTGACTGGAGAAAGGTAGTTTCTCCTTTCTTGGTGGGTAGAGTTCTCCTGCCTCAAGTGGAAGAGTTTAAATACCTTGGGGTCTTGCTCACGAGTGAGGGAAGATCAGAATGTGAGATCAACAAGCAGATTGGAGCTACGTCCGCCGTTCTGTGGTTGCTGCACCGGTCCATTGTGGTGAAGAGAGAGTTGAGGCAGAAAGCAAAGGTCTCAGTTTTTGATCTTCGTGGTCATGAGCTCTGGGTCATGACCAACAGATCCCGACTACAAGCGGCTGAAATGAGTTTTGTCCGTAGGGTGGCTGGGCGCTCCGGGTGAGAAGCTCGGTCACCTGGAGAGAGCTCGGAGTAGAGCCGCTTATCCTCCACATTGAGAGGTGTCAGAGGAGGTGGCTCGGGCATTTGGTCCGGGTGCCTCCTGGAGGTGTTCCAGGCATGTCCTACTGGGCGAAGGCTCCAGGGAAGACCCAGGACACGCTGGAGAGGCTGCATCTCTTGGCTGGCCTGGGAACGCCTCGGGGTCACCCCAGAGGAGCTGGAGGAAGTGACAGGGGAGAGGGAAGTCTGGGCAACTTTGCTTAGACTGCTGCCCTATTTCTCTATCTATCTATCTATATAAACTGCTTCACTGATTGAGTGTTTTGCGTTCTCATCAGACCTGTCTGTGTTCACATGTTCACCACCAGAAAAACCTGAATCTCCTGATCTGTTTGTGTTTCCCGGCAGAACTCGGTCCCACCTAAGCCTTACGCAAAGATGAAGAACTCCACCATCATTGAGAAACTCCAGGTTGGTGCATCTAATGAAAGCTTTTGAGCCTGAGCGGTGTGGATTTTTGAGCCATCGCTGCCCCCTTCTGGTTCATCCGACTGCTCACAGTCACAGGAGACAAGAGGGAGGAGCTTGTCCCTGATCAGCCAGCTCAGATTAATGAGCTTATTGGATCACGGGCCACAGAGGTTCTGCTGAAGCTCTCAAACTCGTCACTTTAGATCCTTTAGCGGGTGGTTTGCAGGTCTGGGCAGCCATGGGACAGAAAGGCTGCCGCTTCTCCCTGTTCCTGTTCTCCCCGGTGCAGGTAGGAGCCTGTCAGCTGAACTCAGTGGAGGTTAGATTTAATATGTTGAGCTTCTGCTTTTTAAGAGGAAATCTGGGAAGTTTCTTCATTCTGTGAAGTTAGAAGTTGCTGCGTTGAATGTGAAATGTGGTCACATTGAAGGAAAATGTGTTATTTTTAAAGTTTTTTTCCACTTTTTACTGTTTTTGCATTGCTACCTCATCTCTTAATAGATTTAAATATGTACTAAAATACTTTTTATTTCGTTTTTGTTTGTTTTTGATACTAACAAAGGTTTGTTTTGAGATTAAGTTGCTCTGCCTCTTGCATCTTGCAGGCCAACCTGGCTCTGTCCCCCACTGCTTTGCTGCCTTCAGCCAAGAGTCCGGAGGGGAAGCTGCAGCCGCCGACCCTGACCCCCACCACCCCCAGCAGCCCCTTCAGCCCCACCCTGCGACCATCACACCAGTCCAGCGAAGAGGAGGATCCCGTCAGCTTCGACAGCCCCCCCGAAGGCGCCACTTTGCCGAACTTCAACAAGGTAAAACTCATTTTTAAAAACGTGAATCCTGCTAAACTATTCACCCGAGACCATGTTGTGTCTCTGAAACACGTGAAAGCGTCCTCACGCGATTCGCCCAGTGAGCTGTGATGTCACAGCCAGGCTCATGCTCATCTCCCACACTTCTCATGGTGCACCTTCAGTTTAAGCAGGTCCTGGATAAGGATTGAAGTCCTAATCCCCTTAGCCTAGTTACATTCTCCGTGTGTTGCTTGTTTGATGTTCTCACGCACACTCTAACAAGATTTAGGCAAAATCTTTTTGGCACATGAAAAAGGATTTTATCCAAATTTCAGCTTTTTCAACTTTTTTCAAATTCCCCTCTAAGTTTTCTTCATCTTCCCCACACAGACTCGGGCCCGGCTATCCTTCAAAAGGCGACCGCCCACAAGACAGCACAGGAGGTCGGCCGGAGACGAGGTGGAAGCCTCTCCAAGGGATCCATCCCCGAGTGAACCGCATCCACCGAAAGAAAACCGGAACGAGGAACAGACCTTCAGCGTCCTGACCGAGGAAACGGAATCTGCACACACGGGCGGTCAGCGAGAAACCAAAAACAAGGAGGAGGAGGAGGAGAAGGAGGACTGCGAAAAGATTGAGGCTGGGACAACGCCGAGTGACCCAGACAACAGCAGGCCAGACCGGGATCTGCAAGAGGAACAAGTAAAGAGCGCAGAGGATTTGGAGGAGGAACAGCTGTCTTCTGAGTCTGTTGACCAGATAGAGGTTGATGTTAAGACAGAGGAACAGCAGGACGAGGCGCCTCAGGAGACAAAACACGAACCGTGAATGTTTGCAAAAAAGATGAAAACCAGAAAAATAAGTTATTCTGTGCTTTTATTGAAAGATATCCTTTAAAGCGTTAAAGTCCCACTCTCATCATCTTTTTATCTGTTGTAAGAGTTTCCAGTGGCTCTTTAAAGAGGCCATACCAGGATTTTCTTAAGTCTTTCTTTTAAATATATCCATATATGTGATCATATATTACCGTTGGCTCACTAAAGAACAAATTATTGATGAGAAATGAGTTATTTTCCTGAGTTTTTTCCTATCAGAAAGTAAGACGCTTTTGTCTGAGGCACTGCCATTCACTTCTTGTATCATTTCATGACATCATCTTAGAGCCGGTTCAACATCATGTCTGCGTTTTTCCCCACGAAAACAAACAACAACTCAACTTTTGCAAAAATGGATACACATTCCCTTTATCATTCTTTAATAGCCCTGGCCGTTGCTTCAACCAGGGTAGCGATGGCAGGGGCTAGCGGCTGTGCAGTGAAGCTAGCAACTAAGCACCGCTAACTGAGCAATGAAGCTAGCAACTGAGCACCGCTAACTGAGTGGCAAAGCTTGCTACTGGGCACAGCTAATTAAGCAGTGAAGCTAGCGGCTGAGCACCGCTAACTGAGCAATGAAGCTAGCAACTGAGCACCGCTAACTGAGCGGCAAAGCTTGCTACTGAGCACAGCTAATTAAGCAATGAAGCTATGGAATGAGCACCGCTAACTGAGCGGCTAAACTAGCGACTCAGCACCAGTAACTGAGCGGCAAAGCTAGCAGCTGAGCATCTCTAACTGAGCAGCAAAACTAGCAGCTGAGCATCTCTAACTGAGCGGCGAAGAGAGTGGCTGAGGACCGCTAACTGAGCGGGGAAGCTAGTGAATGAGCACTGCTAACAGATTGTCGAAGCTAGCGGCTGAGCACCACTAACTGAATGGCATAGCTAGTGCCTGAGCACGGCTAACTGAGCAGTGAAGCTTGTGATTAGCACCGCTAACTGAGCGACGAAGCTAGCAACTGAGCGCCACTAACAGAGCGGTGAAGCTAGCGGCTAGACACCACTTGCTTCCTGGAGAAATTGGGTGTTTATGTTGGTCTGGGGGGCAGTTCTGGATGTGCAGACACTTTCTGGACGGACTGTTCTCACTTTATGACATCAGATTGTGAGAACACAAGTCTTTGTGGGTTTGGAGGGGCTAGCGCTCAGAGCGCAGGTTCTTAGAGGAATTCTCAAGAAAGCGTAAATTGGTCAAATTTGGGGTTGTTTATAGTAAGGAATGAACATTATAATACACTTAAAAGCTCCAAAAGTTGATTTTGCCTGGTACTGGCCCTTTAAATAATAATACAATTTTGAGTCAAAAAACTTGTGGGACTATTGTCGGCAGGGCAAGCCCGCCCTCACCTCCCGTCACCTAACTGTTAACATGCTAACAGCCCCTCACAAACCCCAACCTAATGCAGCGTTCACACTGGACATTTGATGCGCGAGCTTTAACACATGTTTAGCCTATGTTGTTCACACTGGACAAGCAGGAAAGGGCTTCTTCTTTTACTTTTTCTACTGTTTGCTAGCGTACGTCCGCCACCTACAGTTGGAAGATGCTCAGTGTGAAATGTGGAAAATCTGGTGAATCTTGCTGTTTTTATTTCACAGCTCCATTCAAAGATAGAAAAAGACTTGGTGTCATCGAATTTCGCAAATATCAGTCATTAAATGGTTGGCACTTCCATTAATTAATATATCACTACCAAACCAGAGTCCCTAATTAGTCAAAGTGTGATCTGGTTTAACTTTTATCACATGTTTTAGTGATTCAATTTGTACGTAGTTCCCAAAAACGGTTGTAGAAACTTGCAGAACGATATGTGAACATGGAAGCCCGAAGATGCTTATAGACTTTTCATTTTCACTTGCTTTCGAGGGCAGCTGTAGCTGATCATTACCAGTGCAATAAAAATGGCGAGCAGTATCAGATAAATCTAGCTGTATAGTTTTGAGCCAGATTCCGGCAAAGACATACATAGATCTAGTCGTCTACAAGTGGATAAATCACAAAGGGGCAGATGGTTTGTCGACTGTAGTTTATTTGTAAAAAACTGTTTTCAAACTGCATTTTCTTTCATCTGCTCCTAATTCACAGTGATCTGAGTAAAGAAATACAAAGAAATGTAATTTTTATGCTTAATTCTCTTGATATATGTCCCCCATTGACAAAAAATGCCAAAATAACACTTATTTTCATCGGAGTGGGTCTTTCATCACTTTGGAATTTCTTTTTTTGTTCTTTGTCGCCCTCTTCTGGCGGTTTTTCAAACAGTCACGTGGACTGGTGGGAAGCAGCTCTTCTCTGCACTCTATAATGGCAGTTATTACTGGATCTGTGATCACAGGATGTTTGTTGTGTTTTATTCCAAGTCTGCTAAACCCTTTTCCAACTTTTTTTTAGATACAAGTCAAAGACTTGTTGACAGTGCACTTCCATATCAGGAGACTGTATTGAAAATATAATAGGAGGAAAATATGTTTGATTTTCTACATGTTTGCACACATATTCATGTCTAATATTATAGCAAATCACTTTAAGTTGATAAATTTTGCTTTGCCTAGTTTTGTTTCGTTGCATGTTGGTGGATGTCTTAAATAATTTTCTATGCAAATATAAAGAAGCAGCTACTGTGGAGTGGCTCGGGTCCAAAGAAATGTTTAAATAAAAAGCTTTTCTCTGTATAACAATCTGTTCTTATTTGACATTGTGTTTTACAATTATGCAAACAAAATGAAGTACAGAAAGTTATGCAAATAATTTTTACAGCAGTGTTTTGGAGTTTTTCTACTGCGTGCTTTTACACAACTATCCTTTAAGTCAAGGAGAAAAACTGCTAAAATACCAAATAAAACTCAAGTTTCTGTTTCTTTTACTTTATCCAACTAAAATAAAAAACACAAAATTAATAGTACATATGAATTGACTTATGTAAAGTAAAAATAAATGTTTTTTTTTAATCAATTATCATAATCAACACAATTTTTACATGTATAAAGTAGGGAAAAAAGTATTTAGTCAGTCACAAATTGTGCTACTTCTTCAACTTAAAAAGATGAGAGAAGCCTTTAATTTTCATCTTTGGTTTACCTCAACTATGGATATCTTAAAGGAAGTCTGTTTTGATTAGTTTGTTGTCTTTTCTTTGTTGATTTGCTTTGACTTTTGTGTCTCATTCCCATGTTTAAATCAAGTAAAGAGGATGAAAGGTCAAAAAAAGAACCTGAAAATGGGTGACAGGACAAAGATGAAAAATGGTTTGGTAAGTAATTCCTGTTTATTCGTCTATCTATGCAGCAGTTTTCTCAAAACATAGCAGCTGTGAATCAAATACTTTAGGAAAAATTGTTTTGGGCCAAGAAAATGTGACTCAAATATTTAAGAGACGGGAGGCTCTGTACATCGATTAATGAGCATGAAGATGGAAAATGTTCATTTGTGTACTGCATTACCACTTTAGTTTACAGAATATTCTTCTGTTCAACATCAAAAATTACAGCTGCTTCTTCAAACCTCCTTTCTGTGTGTCTGTAGAATAAACACAAGTCCTCCTTTATTTAAAGACTAAGGTATCTGTTTAACAATCTCCTTTATGTCGTTTATAAAAAATAATAGTCTGCAATTTTTTCACTTTTGGAGTCTGCAGCAACATTTTCTTTAAATATTTAGACATAAATAAAATCTACAAAAATATGTTTATCTAGTTATGATACTAAAAACCAGAATCAGAATCATTCTACATCCAAATATACATGAAAAGAACTCATTAGGAGGTCTAATTTCAAAATAAAATATGATTAAAGCCATGCCCCCCTGCCATCCTCTTTTTAACTGCTTTTACTGGCTGAGAAGCTGCTTCATCTGCCTCCACCACCCTGGTCAGAGCTCCATGTGACAGAAAAAAAAAACCCTTTTTGCAAAATGGAAGCTTTTAGATGGTTTTATCTCCATAGCAACCATTTTGAGTTTCGGTCGTCTGGGGGTAACGAACAAGTCTTTGTAATTTATAGAATAATTGGCAAAAGTAAAATTTTAGATTTCCTTAGCAACGTATGTTTTTTGTTAACTACACCCACATTTATGATATTCTCATATTGTATGTAGTATTGTTTCGTTTCACTTGAGCCAGGGATTCATATGTTACATTTCACAATATTCAATAAAAATGAGCAACAGGTGAATACCACTTTTGTGCCATAGTATCCAAAGTATCCAAATATACTCGAGGATAAGGAGGTGATTGTTTAAAATCCCTGGGAGGAGTTTAAATTTGTTGCTTAAACTAATGGGGACATTTTATTTATTTTTTTCAAGTTGTCGGCCTCATTCTAGGGTCAAAGAATGTAGACTGAAATTAGCAGCATTTCCGGGAAATTTCACGAGGATCGGTTAAACAAAAATGTTCTTTTCCAATATTATATGAAAATGTGTAAATTGCCAAATTTATCGATTATTACTATTTAATTTTTACTTGAAATTAGTGGTGTGTCAAACAGTAATAATACAAAAATTATATATAGTCATTGCGAATTGGCGCCTCCTCCAGCAGATGGCGCCATAGGCGGCTGCCTAGGGCGCCTATTCTCGTTCACACAGATATCTGGTGTGAATGAGAAACCAGTTTTTTTCCTTCATTTTTTGTTTACTTCAATGTCTCTTTTAGGACATTCTCGCATGTATTTAGAAAATAGTCACTTGCTCGCTCATATTTAGGACAATATGTGCAAACAGTCAATTTCTACAGAGCCCCTAAAGAGACATCAACGTTAAAATAAGTAAATAAAAAAATCCTGGTTTCCCGAGTGCACCAGGTAGTGCGCACAGGGGGCCAAAATCCAAAACACATATTGTGGGCTGAACAGGACAAACATTTATTGAATACATACAAAACAAAATTGTTAAAACTTTTAACTACATAACATAAATATGAATAAAACCAGGCATTAATATAATTCCAAAATGAATCAACCTAAATGACTTTCAATATTTTGCACTTCATAAAATATATATTCTCAAAATTGGGATGTTCCAAGATAACACTGAGCTGTTACTAATGATCATATTAAATGATCTGGAGGGCTGGATATAATTCCTCTGCAGGACCCTGACTTTGACATGTACTTTAGGGGCTTTCTCACATTTATTTTGAAAATTATGTGCGAATAGTCACTTTATTTTTTTCTTTTTCATTTTACTTTTGTATTTATGTATTTGATTGTGGATTTGGGGGCCAGTTACAGCATTAGGGGGGCCATTGTCCTCCTTTATCTCTATATCCGGCCTTGTCATGCAGTCCAGGACTATTGCGGCCACAATAAAACAACATGCGTCACTTCGTTTTTATTTTAATTTCACATTGATTCAAGTAAACGCCTGTCTGAGGGATCGTTCACAGAAATCCCGTTCATCACGTGTCGATCATCATCATCATGTGTTTGTCTAACCGAGACTCCGCTCCGCACCGCCGCTTCCCTTTAAATTAAAGGCTGCTGTGCGTAAAAGCGCGAAGACCTGGAAGTGCGCAGCGGAACTCTTGGGATTGGCGCCCTAGTCCAACTTTTCCGCTCCTGACGCCGCCTCTTCCAGACCTCCTGTCAGACTGAAACCTGAGGAAAAAAAAACCCAAAACTTCCGCGGAGTCTCCTGGAAGTTTGATCGCAGGACCTGACACCTGTCGTGGGAAAGTCTTTCACCTGGCGGGAGACCTTGAGGGGCCGCGAGGAATCATCAGGAGATAAAAAGTGGAGTTTTATTCTTCCGGGTTCTGCGCGCTGAAGATCATGAGCTTTAAGCTGAAGGAGATCAAATCGAGTGACCATACTTCGAATAATGACGCGGTAAGTTAATGATTTATAACTTTCCAAACCAAAACTACATTCCAAGATAATCTCCCAAAAATTCCTCACCTTTTCCCCTTTATATTTGTGATTGTTTGTCTTGTAGCCAAACGACCTCTGGATTATGTTTGTCTTTCAGTTTTACAACAATTAAACTTTTAAAGTTCGGTGATATAATAAGGAATTTTACTTTTTAATTTTACAAAACCTGTTTAATATTTTTCCCAGCAAATGACAACAGATTCGGGGGGTGTGGCAGGTGAAAGCACGGGGCTGCTGGCTCCACAGGTGAGCTCCAAACTCTATGAAAGTTAAACATTTTCAAACAGGAAATAAGACACATTTGTGTTGTTTATGTGTGTTTGGATTTAGACCAATAACTGTAATGGGGAGGTGGACTCAGAACGGGGTCAGAGGAATGGAGGAGGACCACCTGACCCTCTGAGGGTAAGTCACTTATTTTTAAATGTTATTGTTAACAAACCTTTTATGATTTGGGGATTTGGATTATGTCTTCCAGAATAACAGAGTCTGCAAGGAGTTGAATAAAAAAGTCTTCTGGAAAGTCCGAATTTGGATGGCCGTCGTCTTCATCATCATCTTAATCCCAGTCGTTGTGGTCATCTC
>NC_050524.1:7545334-7554320 GCF_002922805.2 Oryzias melastigma | reverse complement strand
GTGGCAAATATAGACCACAATGCATTGTGTTTGAAGGAATTTTCGTGTGAAAAAACAGTATTTGAATATATTTTTGTAATAAACCATCCAAGTTTTCATTATCAGAACACAGTGGATTCGTAATCCAAAACAACACAAAATAATACAAAAAACTACAACTATATGCAATAATCTAAATTAGCATTTTAAAATGAGCATTTTATGACAACTATTTATGGATCTACTGTGTTGCGATGATGAAGTAAGCTAGTGGGAAACATATAAATAGATGGGGGCACTTTTACAATACATGTGGATCAAAAGATGATCAGAGTCCATCTTTAAAAATATTAAATCATTTAATATTATTATTAGTTTGATCAAACGTAATCTCTCAAAATTTTAGAGTGAAAGTGGGTCAGATAAAGAAAAGAAAACATTCAGGGTCAGATTACACAGGAGGATAAAAAGGCAACACTGAGCCTCATTCACACCACTGAGAAAAGCTGATTTTATTTTATTTATTTTTCTTATTCTAAAAACCATCCAAATAAGATAAAGAGAATCACAAATGCTCATATGCAGAGTTATGTCATAAACTGTGAGTCTTTGGAACTCTGAGTCAATGATGGACACCTGTTGATGCATATGTTCACACATCGCCCTTCCTATTGGAAAACAGTGATTATCTGCTGCTTCTCCTTCTGCAGCAAGTTCGTATTGGAATTTTTATTATAATACACTAGAGTTTCAGGCAAAAATTACCCAGAAATTATAGGTTAATGAATCAAAAAAGTCACTAAAGAAAATAAAATATTGGTTATTTGAAGGCCATGGTCTATATAATCACATATATTAAGCAGCAAATAATACACACCATACATATTTTTTAAAATATGTCTTTAAAATGTGTTTTTTACGATTTGGTTGATCAGGTAAGAATGCTAGGGTTCTCTGTTTAGTAGGGATGATCTCAGTCATTTAAGAGTTAAATTCTTCTTCAACTTGAGTCAGAAACAAAAACCAAAACTAGTTTGCATCAGAGCTGAATAATATTTATTTCAAGAGTAGAAAATAGGGTGTGACTTTAAGATAAACACTTTTATTCAAATACTTTTTGTTTAAAAGTGAAATAAAAATAGATATTCCTTTAAATAACCAACATTCTGAATAATATGGGTTTTTGATTTGTTGAAAGAACTGATTTCTCAAATTGCCATTTTTAGAAATATATTTGAAGCTTTAACACTACTTTTTTTTCTCCAACAGCGACATACGTGGACAAAGATGAAGTTTATGACAGCTCCTTGTTTACAATTCCTCAATATTTTAATGGAAGTTTCCAGATGTCCAGTGTCTCCCTACAAGAGGGTGCAGATATAGACCTTCAACAAAAGGTTTGACAAACTATTTCTTCTTCTTTTACTATTTATTAACTCATATTTATTCTAGGCATAGCTGTGTCCTTGAAAAACTTTAGATTTACATAAAAAGTGCTATCTAAAGGATTTTTTAAAATTGTTTCTAGGTTTCTTATTTATACTGTTTTGTTTTGATACATGAAACTAGATTGTCTGTGTGTTTCAGAGTAGCCAATGTTTACTTTAATCACGCCCACATACGGTATGTTCACATATCCTGACACGTGTTTGTGTTCAGCTTTGGACGGAATTTTATGGTGTGTGATCTTATGCTGATATAGGTGGCCTAGAGCCTAATCATGTGTTTTAGAGACCTACTACTTTTAAGGTAGCCGTGAAAATAAAGGGGAAAATGCTTATTTTTTGGGAGAGAAAACTAAAAAATCTGAGTGTAACAATTTAGTTCTTTATAATTTACATTTTCTACATTTAGAGTAATAACTCTTCTCTAAAAAATGATTTATAAACTGTTAATCTAATACTTTTTAAATGCCTTTGAGATTTTAACAACATTTCTGCATTAAATGATAACTTTGTTTTTCTTTAGGTTCAAATATGAAGCCTTTGCACTTGTGCAAAAGATCAAAAAGTTATGATTTTTAATTTTCTTTTAGCAATCAATTCAATTTTATTTATATCACAAGGAAAATATGTAAGTGGAGCAATAGGCCACATGTGCTACCCCCTCAATTACTCCCCTTTTTACCCCCCCTCATTGGCTGAGTGGCTGCAGCCTCACGTAAGTTCATGGAAAAAAACAGATTTTTCAAAATGGCAGCTTTTCTGTTAGTTTAATTTCCATAGCAACCATTTTGTTATTTGGTCGCCTGGGGACGACGAACACGTCAATGTCATTTTTAACAGAATTGGCAAAAGTACATTTTTGAATTTCCTTGGCAACGGATATTTTTTGTCTTAATATGATTATATCTTATAATGTATAATTACAAACTACAATGAACTGCCTCAAAAAGCATACAAATATAAAGTTTTTACTACTTTAAGTTATCCTCAGTGCAGCTAGCACTACCTGCAAACAGACTTAAATGTTTTTAAAAAGAGTGAACACAGTTTTCAAAGAGGTAAAGCATCAATTAGAAAAATATATTTTCTTGTGGAGCTGTAAGTTTGTGAGAAAAATGTCCTGACTGAACTGCTAGCCCTCCTAAAAGTGCAGTTGTTTTTATAGCTAGACAAAACAATTCATGCTATCTCGACAAAACCTGTTGGCGTTGAAAAAGGGTTGCACAACAGCAGGAGGGAAGTGGAAATGTAATGAAGAAGCGACTGTTTGAAGGCATGTCTTAACCTGACGCATGTATATTGTCCCTATGAATATTGTTTTTGTATTAAAAATGCATAAAGCTAAAAAATCACAAGGTTTTCTCTAGTACATTCTATCATCTTTGCATGATATGGTAGAAGTCTGGCGTGCGCTCTCATCTCTTGATAGTGACTTAATGCAGCAGCTTATGAAGTGACTGTGTGTGATACAGTCTTCAGCGGGAAGCCAAAGGAATGTAACCTCATTCAAATGCTACATTCTTGTGTCTTCTGCATGTTTCAACCTGCTCAGCTGGCTGACCTCTACAAATCCTCCCCCGCCTTGGGTCGATACTTCTCCGAAGCCAAGATATACCCTTCTCGGTAAGCATACCCAACTTGTGGCACTTCTATTTTCATAAAATAGTAGATTTTCCTTGTTGACGATCAACTCTTGTATTTACAGAAACGCCTCCAACGTGGTTAACTACCAGCTGAGGTTCGTTTTACCAGAGGATCAACGGGAGGAGTTGAGAAACTTCACTCTGAGCAACGAGATGGTGCAGAGCGTGTTCAGACAGTTCCTTTATGACCAGGATCAGGACTCGGCTTCCACATACATCATTCCGGTTTCCCTCATCATGTCTTCGCGTCACTGAAGCCGGCTGGAAAAACCGGCCCGACTTGGTTTGTCATAGGGAGTACTAGTAGCAGAGTGGTTTCTGCGTATGTGAACGATGAAGTTTCTGCAGACTTTTTTCATGATGTGAAACTGCTTCCACCACAGAAAGCCAGGTGACCAAGCGCCTCACAGCTGAAGCCAGCCAATCTCAGCTGATCAGATCAGTTGAAATCTTCCTGATTCACCCTTTGAGATGTCACCGGTGATGGTTAAATAACACACATTCTTTAACATACCAAAACTTTTCAACCATTAGCAAAGAAAAGTGCAGTTTCTCTCTGCTAAGAATCCACTGGATTGATCTTCTTGAAAAGTTATGGTTAGGCAAATAACACCGGAACTTTAAAAGGGTTAAGTATGACAAGGAAGTCATTTCCAGGTTTTGTATGAACTTTCACTCCAAGGACACTGTAAATCAGTGCTCCCAACCCCCGCGCTGCAAACCGCAGAGAAAAAAAACACAACCTACATTTTTTTTTCTCTTTAATTTAAACTTTTCCTTTGAAGAAAGTTTTATTTTGAAAAACTACTTGAATCTCTAACTCATGTTGTGTCAAAAATCTATCCGCTACCTCCTTAAAGCGGCTGTGCCAACCACTTAATTGAAACCCCCAACCTAGCAAAGTTAGCAAAAAAAAAAACATGTATTTGGAAAGTTTGATTTCTCAGAAAATAGCCAATTAGTAAACAGAAAAAGAGTCTTCAACTTCAAAATTAAAGAACAGAAAAAAACCAGGAGTCTTAACTCCAAAGGTGGATTTATAGCGACAGTTGTTCCCAGAGACCATAATAATAATAATCAGCAACCAGTTGTCTAATGTTCGAGGAGGATGCTAATAAAGTTGTTCAAACTGTGAATTCACGTTTGATGACTTTATTTAGAAAATACATTTTTTTAGTCACTTTTTTTTAAATTATATTTATCCGTTGCAGCTTAATGCTGAGTTCACACCGCACACGGAAGCGTCGCGACCGGAGTATGCGCGAAATCTGCTTCATCTCCAGTTCACACAAGACACGTATTTTTTGACAAGTGGTTCTGCTCAGCTGTGGTTATGTAGACCTTCTACAATTAATTTGACATCGTCCATCTTGACTTATGCCTCTCTCTTGTTGATTGTGATGTTAGATATCCAAACCCACATCCCCCGCCCCGAAGTTGACCCACTACATTAATCTATGTGTGCATGTGTCTCAATGTCTGTGCTTGTGTGTTTACAGTGTTCCCTCGCTTATTTGCGTTTCTTTATTCGCGGTTTCATATAGTCGCAGATTTTGTAACATGACTATTCCAGTTCGTCACGAAAACTCTGACAACTCAAGATACTTGTATGAAACTTTTGCTTCTAAAGGTGCAGCGGGAGTTTCCCAGGAGGGAAGTGCAGTTGAAGAGCACGCCAGCCAGTCAAATTCACAGTGAGCCTGCATGGAGAAATGGCATCAGCTGACTCATAAGCAGCTCGGAAATATCCTGATAATTGTAAAGGATGATTATCATCCATAGCAGGTGTTTATTCTGGATAGAGATGTCCTGTCACACTTATTTGATGAAGGAGGAAGCATGCGCTTGTTTAAGGCACAGAGACAGAGACGGTCCTCGTGAAAAGTTTGCAGTCTATTGTTCTGGATTTAAAAAATCTCTTTATGTCGAGGAATACTCCAATGTTTTTGGATAAATGTTTACATGATCAGCATGATCAGAAGTATTTTTGATGAGTAGTGATTGGTAACGGACATTCTTCGGGCGCGGGGGATGGGAGTTGAGAAGTATCCGCGGAGGTCTCCAGTCTCTAGGGGGGAGGCCTGCATTTTCATTTCTACAGTCTGCTTAGAAAAATGTGATCACATTTGTCAATAGCGGTATTCTATTGTGAAAAATTGGTTATATCTTGAAAATTGAATGGATTTTTTTGTGTGTCTTGGTGTAACTTCCTGTCAGGATTGATGTGGATCGCTCGCGGCTTGCGCAAAAAAATAGACCACCGAAACATTCGCTATGTGAGGACCGCGGCGCTTAGCGTCTCATGTGAGCTACACCATAGGTGAACAAGGGCGTTTTTTGGAAGCGGTCTCCCTTACACGCCGCTTCCACGTGCATTGTGTACCTGGCGTAAAAGTCGGACATTCCCAAATTTGGTGTCTGATTTTTAAAAATTTTTTAAGCTCTTACTTTTACAGTTGTTTAAGGGAAAATCTGTCACATTTTAGTGAAAAACTAGTGAGAGTTTGAAGCAGCTGCAGATATTTCACAGATAAAAAAGATAAAGGAAACTTAAAAAAATAAAAAGATAAATCATCCTTCAACAAACCAGTCTGATAAAATATGGTCTGCCTTGAAACAACGTTGGGGATCACTGCTCTAAAACACACTAAAAGTCGTTCATGGTTTCAGATTTTTTTTTTTTTGTTTGTCTCAAGATTTTTATTGTAATTGTTTGACTGTGAATATGGGCCCAACCCAGTTATTTTTAAAACTTTAACCATTCTCTATATAAATGTGTAACTATTTTTTTTAATGATAAGCTAAGTTAAAGAGTATCTAAACTAGTTTCTGTATCTTTAATGAGCAGAAAATCTGGGAAGTCTTAATTACCAGATTGATCAGTTTTTACTCTTAAAGACGTGTGTCCATAAAAGGCGTTCATAAACATGCTTTGTGTAACATTTGGTTTGTGTTTCATGTGTTTGTTTTTTTTAAAGCTGGCTTCAGTTTTTTAACCACTTGAACAGCAGGGGGCGTACCAGTCCTGCTGCTCCTCCTCTTTTTTTCTTGGCTTTGTAGCAGCTAATAGTTCTGGCTTTTGCCAGGTGAAACTCAGGGTTACTGCAGTTTGCAGCGTTTGATCATTAACTTCTTCAGCAAACAGAACGTTGTCCTCACATCAGACCCCTCTCTGGCAGTCGTCCTATCAACCCGCCAGGCCTCCCAGCTGCTTTACATAAGTGTGCTTCAATAAATCAGATCAAATTCTGCAAGATTCAATCGATATGTTCCCAAACTATCAAATATACATTTTGAAGTTGTCGCTTTTGAGTGGAATACAGATAGATAAAGTGGTTTCATCAGAAGCAGTGTGCAATAAGAGCCAGTTTTATTTAACGCTTTTAATGTGTATTACTTCATGTAATGTGTAAAAAAAGTTTGTTTTAAAGGAAAGCCTGCTTCTTGACAGGAAAAAAAAGAATAATAATGTTTTTTTAACTAGTTTTCACCATATTTGCCATTTTTTTGCCTAAATATTAAACCTCTTATTAATAAAGAACTCTGAAAATCAGTAATGTGCTGCCATGTTTCTCCTCAAACCCTTATTTATTACACTGAATCATTTTAAAATATTTTTTCAAAAAACAAAATTTATTAACATATAATGAGAATTTACATATATATATATATATATATATAACGTGTGTGTATGTATATATACAGTATACATATATATATGTATGCATATATATATATATATATATATATATATATATATATATATATATGTGTGTGTGTGTGTGTGTACGCATGCATAAATGTGTATGTGTTTGTGCTTGTATTATTTTTCTTATAAAATACATATTTTTATAAATCTTTGTGGTTTTATCAGAACAATAAAATAAGAGGTAATAAAAAAGCAAATTACTTACAAACATCCATACAAATAATCGAGGCCAACATGTGTTTTAATCTGCACAACTGTGTAGGGAAAAAATTAAAATAACTACATTTACTTCTGTTTTTCCAGACATTTTCTGGCTTAATAGCTGCGTGGTTTACCACATTTTTGCTGCGGATGGAATGACGTGGCATTTTGGCATTTTGATAATTAATTTTAAATATTATTTGAAAACCTCAATAGCTAAAAATACATGTTGCAATCACAGGAGGCGCACGATGGCTCACGTCACACATCTCTAACCACTTCTGTCTCTTATTACCAAAGTATTGCACAATATTATCTTTTTTTTTTTTTTTTTTGTAGACTTTGTCTTTCATGTTAGTCTTCCTCCATCAGGTTCAACGCCCAGAGAAACTGGTAGGACATTTAGGGGATAAATGTGGAGTTTATAAACAATGTCTGTACCTTTAAATATTTTTCTGAAGTCAAAATATATTTTTTTTATTTTAAAATAAATCTTTAAGGGATCCCCTTGGATAAAGCTGTCAAATTAAATTCAAAAAGCTTTAAAATTGGGGGAGAAAGGAGCGCTTTTGTAGATATTTCTTCCTGCCAGCTATTAGATTCTACAACTTCTCAAAAACTCTGGACAATAACTATTGTTAAAACTATTTTAGGTGTTTTTTGTGCAACTTATTACCAATCAACTGTTTTTAATAGAGTTATGGTAACTTTATTCCATTCTACTCTATTGATATTTACTGACTAAGTTTATTATCGTCCATAAAAAAGCAGTTTAACTATTAAAACCCAAGATTTTGACTTTTTCCCAATATTTGTGCCAATTTAATACAATGAGGTTTTAAAGTGACTCGTAGCGGACAGTTGTTACAGAACGTTCTTTACGTTGTCTGAGCAGCAACTTCCTCCCTGAGTGGTCTTGAGTAAATCTAATTGGCTAATAGAACCTGGCCACCTGTAATGCTGCTCCTGCTACAATCCTATTTTAAGAATCGCCAGTCGACTAAAGCCAGCTTTACTATTAAAGGCGTCCTGAGCTTTGATTGTTTTTTCTGTTCTGCGTGTAATTAATTGTTCAGAAATTTTAGCCTCTGAACTGAAACATTCTGAGCTTTGTTGGAAATTCCTGTTTTTCAAGATTTTTTTTAAAATTTTGAATAAATCCATATTGTGATGACAACTCATTTTATATTTAGTATCTGGTTAATGCTTGTATTTTTATTATACATTATAATACATGTTTATTTACTATATAGATTTATATTTAGATGTTTTTATAATAATAAAACAAGAGAGAAAAATATGCAGTATGCCAACTGTTTCAGCCTTTTTGTGGAAACAAAATGTTGAGTAAAAATAAGATGATGTAACCTAATTTTTTCCAGCCATTTAATGGCATATTAAAGGTTTGAATAAAAACCTTTTAATGTTCTGGTGATTTTCTCTTCTCATATCTGTTTAAGCTTTTATTACATTTCTCTTAAGAAACACAAAAGAAGCAAAAATACTCAAACTATAATTTGGTAACATATTTAGCTAAACTTTTGCATTTAATACTGCAATTAAAATATCACCAAACACAGAAATATGGAACTATTTCAATAAAAAAAAGACATATACCATAAATAAAGAAGTTAAAAAATGATGGAATTATCACCATAAATAGATATTTGCAGATGTGTCACATTAAATTCATTAAATTATTCTAATAAAGTCATATTGAAGGTTATTTGTTGCTTGAAAATTAATGGAAACTGTATTCACACACACACACACACACACACACACTTCTAGAACACTATAGAAGGCTCAGAAAAAGAAGGACCCGAAAAATGTCCTGATATTTCCACGAGTCCTCATTTTGAAGGTGTGTTATCATAGAAATGTCCTAATATTTCATGAAAACAAACACACACACACACATATATGTAGCCTCGTCTAAAAGTTAACTTTCAGACTAAGAATTATAAAACAATTAATCAAAAGTAACCCCTCATTTTGAAAGGTGATTT
>NC_050524.1:7513276-7544863 GCF_002922805.2 Oryzias melastigma | reverse complement strand
TTTTGTAACAGCTCTTTTCTTTTTAGATAATCTTTATAAAAGACTTCCAAGACAATACTAAATAGATTACTAAACTATAATATATTCATGTGCGGGATATTCTCTGCATTACTATCCAACACCAAGATGTTGAAATTTGACATGGTTGTGAGTCATGTGTAGTAAATTACAGAAAGCTTGAGCAATTTATCTGTAAAAGTTTGAGCAATCCTCCATATATTTACAGCATAGTCAAACTAACTGGAAATTATGAAGAATTTTGCAATTTTTGTAATTTTTCAACATTTCTATATTTCATTTCCAAAACTCTGATAGTAAAGTAATGCATGACTGTTCAATAGAGTCCAGGGATAAGAGCAGAGTTACAGTTTAGTGTTACTAAAGACATTTCAGAGAAAAGATACGACTATATATCCACTATTTCTAGTTTTCTTCTTCTTCTATAAATTCTGAACATCAAATATGTATTTTAGAGTAATTTTGTTGTTTTTATTTAAAAAATAACACCTGTATGATGCATATTTATAACTCACAAAATATTTATAAATGTTGATAAATCTTGAATTACATTACAGTACATTCTGAATCCAAACAGCTTCTTAGAAAGTGTTTTTTTTTAGCTGCTGCATCCTTTTTCAGTCCAGTCGTAGTGACCGTTGGCCTCCAGCCCCACTGAAGAAGGATGCAAAGCCCTCAGGTTCTAAGAAGTTCTGCATTTATCCCATTAAAGGGTTATCTCTCCTTTTGGCTTAAAGATTAGGGCTGGCTTTTGCATCACTTTCAGCTATAGAACTCGGAGGTGGTGGACTCACACCGTCCTTTCTAACCAGCGCCCTGCCTGACAGGAGCTTCGCTGCGGGGTTTCGTGACAGAAAGAACCGCAATCCTTTCAAGGAATCATGGGTTCTCACAGCTCGAGCCTGGACGACATCCTGGAGGAGGACATGCACCACTGGTACACCAAATTCATGAGGGAGTCTCCTTCAGGACTAATCACGCTGTTCGAGCTGAAGACGATGCTGGAGATGAACGGCATGACGGAGGAAGCCAGCAGCTATGTGGACCAAGTCTTCTTCACGTTTGACATGGACGGGGTAAGGAACTTTTTTATACTTCCTAATGTTTTAATTCACTTTCATGTTTTGGCAAAATGTGTTTTTTTATTGTTTATTTATCTGAAACAGTTTTATGTGTCATGTTGCAGGAAGTGCTCTATAAATAAAGCTTAATTTGAATATTTTTTTTACAGAAACATTTGCATTTATCATCAAAGTTCAGCTATATTTGGGGAAATAACTCCCCCAGACTGTCAGAAAGCATTAGATACTTAAATTTAATGAAAATATTTAGTGTTTACAAAAAAAATCTTACATGTACAGTGATATTTTAGTACTTTTTTGACATGAAAATTAAAATAACTTTCTTTTTTTACTTGATGTTTTACTATTGGGGCAGAATTAAAATAAAAATTTGAATCTTCTCACGTTCCAAATAAACTGAACCAATTAATATTGATATTTTGGGACTTTTTCGACATGAAAACTGATTTAATGTAGTATTTTTCTTTTTTATCTCGATGTTGTAGTAAAGGGGCAAAATTAAAATAAAAATTAGAATCTTCTCACGGTTCCAAATAAACAAAACCAATACATTTGCATAATTCAGTTACTTAATTTCAGCATTTGATACATACATTTGATAAAAATATTTTAACATTTGCAAAGAATTCTTACATTTACAATGATATTTTAACATTTTTTTGACATGAAAACCGATTTAATCAGTATTTCTTTTCTTTCTTTCTTAATGTTTTACTATGGGGCTAAATTTAAAATAAGAATTAGAATCGTCTCACGGCTCCAAATAAGCAAAATCAATACATTTGCATAATTCAGTTACTTAATTTCAGCATTTGATACATAAATTTGATGAAAATATGTTATTGTTTACAAAAACATTCTTACATCTACATTGATATTTTATCACTTTTTTGACATAAAAACTGATTTAACTTGATATTTAATTATAGGGGTAGAATTAAAATAAGAATTTGAATCTTCTCAGGGTTCCAAATAAACAGAACCAATAATATTTGCATAATTAAATTGATTTGAATTAATTGAACCTTCATTCATCTTTTTCTGCAGGATGGATACATAGACTTTGTCGAATACATCGCTGCTATAAGTTTGCTTCTGAAAGGAGAAATCAACCAGAAACTAAAGTGGTACTTTAAGCTCTTTGATCAAGATGGAAATGGAAAAATCGACAAGGAGGAACTGGAGACTATTTTCAAGGTACAAGGATTTTTTATTGTTGCATAATGAGACTTGAACTTCACAGAAACGAGCAGCTCTGCAAATCCCTCCGTATAATCAGAAAGTTGTAAATAGAGAGCTGACAATTAATCCAGACACCTCTTAGCGCTTCCTCGGGCTAAATTGGGCCTTTACGGTGACCCTATTTGTGGATTAAATGGGCCACAAAACAGCCAGTCTGATGGATTTGCTCCGCTTGCATCATCAATAATTCCCAACCTGGAACCGCATGTTCTGTGGATTACAGTTCAGACAAACAGAATGATGCTTTTCTCAATTTATCTTTCAGGCTATTCAGGACATCACCAGGAGCTACGACATTCCTCCAGAGGAGATTGTGACTCTAATATATGAGAAAATCGACGTCAAAGGAGAAGGTAACTTTTCTTTGATCAGAGAAATTCCAAGTGAGCTGAGATCTCCTGCCTGAAAAGTGACTTTACTCTGAACCTTCCCAGGTGAGCTGACGCTGGAGGAGTTCATCAGCGGAGCCAGGGAGCATCCCGACATCATGGAAATGCTCACCAAAATGATGGACCTCACGAACGTCCTGGAAATCATCATCAAAGGTCAACGGAGGAAAGTGGAGGACTGACAGGAGAGGATAGGTCTCTGAACTCTGACGATCCCATGTGTTGCCGGGGGAAAGATTCTTCCCTGCTTTCCTTAACTTTTTGTGCTTTTATTTTTTAAAATTGGAAAATCTTCCACGTTTGTTGATTAGGTGTCAGTTAAGGGGAATCTGATTCTCAAAGTTCCCATGGGTCAACTTTTGCGCAAAAAATATGCTTTTAAATAAGTTTACTCGATCGATATTTGTTGAGAAAAACTCATTTAATGTCATTTTTGATTCGAGTTTCAGCACGCTCATCTGTTTCTTTTAGGATTTTAGCATCTGAATGTTCATAAATTAGTCCGATTGCTTTTCTTTTAGTTGTTGAAGTCCCCATTTAAGATGTGGGGGCTGATTATAAATGCAGTAACTTAATGCAAAATAAGGCTTTCTAAAAGTACAGAATTTATTTTGCTATTAAATTCACATTGTTGCCTTCAAAATTAGGATTTTTATTTAATTTTTTTGGGGGGGAAATAATTTCTCTTTTGAGTAATCAATCACTAAAATAGATTTTCCTACCAGATCAAAATGAGTGTTTACTGAAAAACAACTGAAAATATGAGTGTCTTGACTTTTTCTGTAATATTAATATAAACTTCATTTTTGCAAAACATTTAATTGTAAATGCAAGAGGTTATGACAATTATTTGATGGAAACAAAATTCTGAAACTGGATGTTTTATGATGCAATAAAAATCTGATAAATTCAAAAAGACTTGTTTTTTGTGGCTCAATGTCGCCATCTTGTGGACATTTAGAATAATCATGATTTTTTTTTTTTAATGTTATTAAATTAATCTAAGATTTACTACAAATTTAGAATATTAGGTAAACTAAATGTAAATCAAAAATTTGACTTTAATTTCTGGATAAATCTTCTTTTAAGACGAATATTTTGAGTGCAAGAACATAAGTTAATTTTTTTTAATGTTATTTAACACTTTGTATTTAAACAATATAAAGCTAAAATCTATAAAGTGAGGTCATTGAAATCTGTTTGCTTTATCAGTTGACAGACAGCCAAAACATTCAGATGTCATTACACTCCAGACCTTGTCAGCTTTTAAAAATAAATAAAGATAAGAGTTTGACTCCAAATAGCATCCAGAGATTTCCTAAATTCATCGGGTGATGCGTTTGCGCAACGGCGCCGATCAACCCACCGGGTCAGGATTACATAAACCGTCTGCTTGGCTCCGCTCCGTTCTGTTCCATCCGCCGCCTGAAACCATGCAGACCACGGAGGCGAAGCTGAAGAGGAGCAGTCTGTCCCTCATGCTGAAGCGCTACAGCTCGGCGGTCAGCGACATGGAGAGGACCATCCTCCTGCCCAGCCTGCTGCGGGACGTGCCGTCCGACTGGATGGACTGCGAGGCCGCCCGAGCCAACGACCTGTACGGGAACTACATGATGCTAAGGACCATTCGGAACACGGTGGAGAGCAGTCTGGTTCCCCTGGAGGAGCAGGACGGGAGGAGAAAGGAGCCCGTCAGGAGCCCAGAGCCTGATTCGGAAGAGCTCTTCCAGTTCCACCTGAGAGGACTGTGTTCCGTCATGAACGACCTGACGGAGAAGACTCGGAGCCTCACAGAGAAATACCTGAACATGATCGGAGTGGCTCAGTGACAGCACACTTTGATGAGCAACCAATCTTTGTTTTGGAACGATGATGGAAACATTTCAACCTCTTTTAATCTTCAAATTTATGGAAAAATGTGTTTGGTGCTGAAATATTCATTTACTTCCCTCTTTAACCTTCAGAATAAAAGTCTGTGTCATGTAAAAACAGCAGTGGTCAGTTTTTCTTTAACATTTTGAGGCCAAAAACTGACGGCTTTGGAAACATAAAAATATCACTTGCTTTAATCAGAATTAAAGTTTAAAAAGCTCAAAAAGACTTCTTTTGATTTGTTTTTGTTCAGCTAACGTCTAAAAGGATTTTGCTTGATCACAGAAAAATAAAGGTTTCAAAAGTATTAGTTCTATTTAAAAAAAGAAGCTGAATTTTACTTCATGAAAACCATCCAACAATGATTTATTTTATATATTTTTTTTATTTACATACCTAAATTTCACAGAATGTGATGGATACAGATTTCACAAAATAAAAGCTGCTCAAAACAAGTCTGCAAATAGTCCGTCCGTCCTCTTTTCTCCCGTCTGAGCGGCCGTTTAGCGCACTGGATGGAAAGGCTCGACGATCTCTGCAAACGTCTTTTTTTCTAGAGGGAGAAGAAGCAGAATTTTACTATTTCAGTACTCTAAAAATCTAAGGATTGCACTCAGAATATAAAAAATAGCATAAAACTCTCATAAATTGAACAGAACATAAAATAAAAGAATTGTTGAACATATGTTGGCGATCATTTTAACAGTTTAAATGGAAATCGTAGATGATACAAATCAGAAGCTTGAGGATTTACACATAAATGAAAAGTAATAGGAGATCCTGAAGTGGACAAACCTTTTGGTTGAAACTTCTCAGGGTGGATTTTGACGTACTCGTTCATGTCCCGGTCCAGCCTCGCGTACGTGTAGTTTTCATGTTTTGTTAGATGGTAGCCGAGGAACCAGCCGACTGTCGCCAAAAGAAACTGTCGATGGACACCTGGAGAAAGAAGAAGGAGACATATGGAAGACTACTAAGATAAAGTTATTCTGCTGTTTTTGTTGTTAACCACAAACTAAAGAGACTTAAAACAGATAAAGTCTCTATGTCTTCGTGCGAGAAAGCGGGAGTGGGACGCTTCATTCTTCGTTTTTTTATTATCTCGATATAACGAGGAAAAACGATCAAAAAAAATTCTAAAATGTTATTTAAAAGTGGACACAAATCATCAACACTGTTTGGCAAAATATTTTAAACCCTTGAAAAAAAATGATTTATTACTTATAAATTTAAATACGTTTTTAAGAAAGAGGCATTTTCTATTGCATCCATTAAAAAAAGCCTAATCTTTTCTGCCATTTCCCTTTTTGCTCTAGTTTTGAGTTTGGTGGATTGTAAAACAGATTTATAGGTAAATTATTTATTCATTTAACTAACGTGGCGTAACTCTGGCATAAACAGCAAATCCAATGTGATCCTAGAAGTCTTCACTGGGATTGATCAAGATGAGATCGATCCTAAATTCTGGAGGCAGACTGATAAAACCCCAATCTGAGAGGGTGTTATGTAGAAGTGGAGTCTACAACCTGAAGCTCCGAAGTCACATGTGGCTCTTTTATCCTCTTTGAAGAAAAATGCTAATGATTTTCAGTTTTAGTTATTAATGACTTTTTATCTTTATGTTTAGATTTTGAACATGTCAAATAGCTGAGCAACAGGATAATAAAATCTACTTTCCCTTATCGTTAAAGTAAGCTTAAGGCATATATTCTAATCTTCTGCTGCACAACAATGAACATTTCTAAGCATGTAATTGCATTTACATCAATGGGTTAAAAAAAGGATTCTACACCAAAGTTGTCATGTTTATGTTTCTTATATTTTTAATTCAAGTAAACCATCTGCAGCAAAATGAGCTTTTTGGACCCAGCATGCATTTTATTTTGAAAGGAACTTGTATGTGCTACTGTCAAAATAAAAAGATGTTAGTTACATTTGTTATTTGGAGAAAAAAATTCTATAAATACTTAAAAGTTTTTTTTTAATTCATTGATTAATGGCCACAAAATCCTGAAGTGTATTTTTGTAAACGGTGAGGTTGAACGTTGTGGCTCTCGCTGTGTTTTGATCCAGTAAGAAGCTGGACTGAATATTTCTTTTAGCATTTAAAGGTTGCAGATCCCTGATCAAGAGGACAGAGTTTTGTTTGTGTCCGAACAGGTAAGATTGTTACTGGTTGACCACACTGATTAAAAGAAATTAAAATGAATAAATCTTAGTTTTCCATCATTACAAAACCTCACAGAGCCCAAAGTTACTATCAGTAAAAGCTATAAACATAAACATGGTGCAGCTTTCTGCAGCTTCTAAACACTTTGATCCAACAAATGTGAGCAGAACTTGAGCTCATTTCTTTACAAAACATTCCTCAAAACAACCTAGTAATACCAAAAGAGTCCATAAGTAAATATCAACTTTAACAAAATATGTGGAGACAATTTCATGGATAAAGCTTTAGCTCTGCTGCTAGCTAACCCTCCAAATATAGCATTTAAAGCGACATAAACAGACTATCCGACCATGAAGGTTTTATTTACAAGAAGTACTGTTCCATCAAGAAAATAAACTAACTAAATACATTTAAATTTAGCGGTAGGTTTAGTATTTAATTCTCGAGGCTGCGCAGAGTGCCTGTTTGTTCCAGAGCTAAATGCTAACCTGACTTCACGGGCGGCCTGTGGTTGATAGCATTCTGAAGCACCGCGGAGAACCAACCGATCCCCGCCAGCCACACCGAGTTCCTGTTCACGATCCCGGGAGGAGGAAGAGACTTCTTATCGTCTGCAGCAGACCCCATGGTCACCGAAACCTCCTGCAAAATGCACCTTTTTATTTCTATTTGCGACCTCTGGTCGGTGCAGCGACAAAAAAGTTCCTCTACTATCACCTCTTGAAGGAAGTCAAGGGCGTGCACCGGAAAAAACTGCTCGGGCGAAACAAGAGAGAAGAAGCATTCCTAGCAACGTCAACAAAAGAGGCATTTCCCCCGTTTATGGACAGATTCAAAGTCACAGAACACGTAGTCACTCAAAATAACAAACATATGAAAATTATACAAACAAACAAATAAATAAATGCGCTAAAAAAAGCTACGACAGAAAGAAAAATAAGGAAAATGAAAAAAAGCATTTTTGTAACCAGAAAAACAATCTGCAGCTTTATTTATTTATTTATTTATTTATTTATTTATTTATTTATTTTTCTAAAGAATTTACAAAAAGACATTTAGAAAATGGGCCTCATATTTAAAAGACCTTTAAAAATACTTTTTTTAAAAACCCTAAAATGATCAAACATGTTTATATTTGTATATAAAGTCAAATAAAGGAATATTTTTTTAATGGAGACCTAATCATATAAATCGCACTAAATTTATTTCTATGGATATATAATAATATTTGTTTAAAAAGTAACTTCTTTAATTTTAGGATATAAAAGATGTGAAAAAATGTATGTCCTTTTTTAAAATAAAGTTGGGGAAAAACAAAAGAGAAAATTAGAATCTTTTAGTATTCAAATAAGCATGAAAAGGTTTTTCAAAGTGTAAAATAGTGACAAAAATCATAAAAGTAACTTTAAAGAAAAATGTTTACTAGGGAACAAAAGTGTGCACAAATATGCAAGCATAGAATACGAGCATGCAGTGTAATTTACAAATTTAAAAAGCATTGACATTAGAATTATGAAATAAAAAATGACAATTTAAAATGCAATTGATTTTAAAAAATAATATTTCATTTTTTTTTTATTGTAATTTTTAATATTGTATTCTAAATTTAAAAAAAAAAATGTATTTTCATTTTCCAAGCATTTATATTTATTGTAAATTAAATAGTCAATTGAGAATTACTTTGAATTATGACTCAACAAACTTCCATGCTATAATGTCCAGATGGAAGATGTCACGTGCATGATGGGTTGCATGTAAAGTTAATGACATCATTGGTAGCAGCCCCCCTCCTCTTCCTCCTCCTCCTCCTCTAGACAGTCAGAACTAGTCTGCTGCTGAGGAGACACAGCCGGGGGAATTATGCCCTGCCCAGCAGCGGCGTTGCCGATTTGAGGAGCCGATCTATGCATACCAAGTAGTTTTAGGTCCGGGGAAGTCCCCGTGGTTTTTTGGTAAGTGCTAACTGTTTCCTGTCTCTCCGTTCAGGTCTGACTTTGAGTTTTTTTTCCCCTCCTCGCTCCTGCATCTGCAGACGCGGCTAAAATGGCTAGCTTCTGCCGATGCTAATATGCTACTGTTGCTAGCTTGGGTCTGAAACCCTAAACGGAGTGAGTCGCTCGGTGTTGGGCGGTAATTCGGATTAAGATGGAGGCTTTAATATTACCTGATCTTAATAGAGAAGACGCAGCAGTTGCGGGATTTTTCGTTCAGGATTATTAAAGTACTATGGGGTTAAATGAACGCCCCCCTCCCGTTTAAATGAGGATTTTCAATGGATGCGAGCGGGTTCCTGCAGCAACAGTTAGTCTGCGTGGAAACCAGCATTTCATCTGCATTTCTGTCTGGTTTTCCCCGTGCTGCAGCGTTTGCATCGGGGTTTTATTCTGTAAGGTCACAGGCAAAAGCAATCATATTATTTATGGATTTATTTCATGGGTTTTCTGCAATTTTGCATTAAGGTTTGATGAAATTATGTTGAAATTGTCAGTTTATTTCTTGCATTTTCTTGAAGTCCTAATCCGATTACCTTTTTATCAATTTTTTTAAAGCTGTCCTAGTGGAATTTTAATTATGATAATGCCGTTTTAACCAAAATCATGCCATTTATTTGGACATAGTTTCTGTAGAGTGACAGGAGTTCCTCAGAAATTTGCCTCAAAGTTGTGGGCGGGACTGTTAGCAGGCAGCAACCCCGCCCCCTTTCCGCTCCCCTCTCCTGAGAGCTCTCTGTTTACACCCTTCAGGCCATCCCCAACTTAACATTACCAGTGATACAACAGCATTATTGGAGCTATGCAGCCGTACAGTTTTGATCCAGGTTCCGGCTCAGATGAGGAAAAAAAGACGTATTTGTCTGAAAAAGAATGCTTCAGAATGGAGTGGAGAGATTGTTGTTTGCTGAAATCAGATCGTGTATTTTCAGACTCAATCGCAATTAAGATATGTATTTATTTATTTATTTTTTGAATGATTTTGATCAGTGCTGCATATTTTAAGCTTATTCTTTCAAATAAATTTCTGAGTTTAAGTCTGCATATCACAACATTTTACCGCAGGATGTGCACAAATCTGTTCTGTAAGGTTAGCAAGATATTCACAGATTCGGACTTCCAGGATGAATCACTTTTTAAATAAATATTTAAACTGACAACACGTGTTTTTTTGAGGACATTCTTATGTACCATCTACACGTTTTTTCAAACAGTAATTTTTTGTCAGCTCTTATTTCAAGTAAATAAATACTCAGAAACACAGTTTTAATCTTAATTTTCTTTATATACAGTATGTCCTCCATCATAAGAGAAATGCCACAAGAATAACTTAAAAACACTTTTAAATTTGCTTAGATCATTGCAGAGTTTAAATAGGAAATTCAAATCATTTTCCCATCATGCTCCTGTTCCAATCAAAGTTGTTTTGTTGCTTTTGGGTCATTGCCTAAAGCCAATTAATCCTTTTTGTTTTTTAATTCAAAATATTGCTAGAAGTGATGATTGTTTCCTAGGCTGTAGTGTCTGGTGTTGGTTGCTTTCCATTTACCTTGTTTGGATTTAGTGTTATTATTTACAATAAAGGTACTATAAGACATAAAAAACATTGATTTCTAATAATTAGAATAATTACTAGTTTAAACGCTTGACACAGGTACGGGTGTAAAATGTTTGAAAAATGTGATATTGTTGAATTTAAATGGTGATTTATTGATAATTATTTAATTTCAATGTTTAAGATGTCATTAAATTTGTATTTATCTGCTTTTACATATACAATAAAATGCACTTCTGTACATTCACGGCACAGAAATCACATTTTGTCATATTGAGATGTTGTAAGCTCAACCTGATAGTGTCTTTTATTTTATTTAAATACAGTTTTAAAGTATGTAAATGTTTAAACACTAAGAGGCTATGGGGGATTTGAACCTTCAACCACGAGTCACAGCCTTCAGTCACCAAAGCACCTGATCAGTTTCACCACAGAGGAACCAAAATTCTGAACGGAAACTGTAAATAAAGACTGAAAGTAAAAAAGAGACGAAAAATCCCCCAAAAAACAAAAAATTAAAACAACAGCATAAACTTTTTATTTTATTTTTTTTAGTTTTAGGTTTTTTTTAATTCAAGTTTTCAGTGTTTCTTTAAATTTGTTTTTTTCCCCACATTTTCAATGATTCTTTCAAGTTGTCGGTGTTTACTTTTGAGTTCAAAACTTTTTTCAAAATTGTAAATTTGTTAATATGTACAATTTTTTTATTTTCAAATTTACTGGTTTTGTTTGGAGGGAAAATTAAACGTATCCGATTTGTGAGTGCGTAATTATTGATTTGTAACTCATACAAAATTTTGTGCGTAGTTGTGTGTTCTTGCAATTGTGTATTCACGTGTACAAAATATTAATATGAGCAACGACAATGGAGAAACGTTAGTGTTAAGTGTTTTAAAAACACAGATTTAGATTTTTTAATAATAATTATCAGGCATATTTGTTTAAGAAGGTGGGAAAATGTTATTTTTGTACATGTAAATACACAATTACCAGTGGACTCAGTTACACACAAAATATATTGTATGAGCTACAAATCAAGAATTACACACAAACAAAGTTTTTCACTTTAAGCTGATCCTGACTGAACAGTATTTTGGTTTTTAGAACTCTGAGTGGTTGTCAAACTTTCTTCCTCTTAACAGCATAAACCACATTTGTTGGCGTAAATGTTAAAGTTTCTGTTTGCTCATGTTCTAAAACTTTGTTCTCTGTTGGTTATTTCTGTCTTTTTGTTCACAGGTTATTATGAGCATGGAAGATTATGACTACCTGTTCAAAATAGTTCTCATAGGAAATGCCGGAGTTGGTAAAACTTGTCTTGTTCGGCGCTTTACTCAGGTTTGTATTTATCTAAAATAAAAAAGCTGTTAAAAATCAGATTGTAGAAATACTGTTGTGTGTTTTCATCGTAGGGCCTTTTCCCACCTGGACAAGGGGCTACTATCGGAGTAGACTTCATGATCAAAACTGTGGAAATCAAAGGGGAGAAGGTCAAAGTATGTGAAGGATAAGGGTTGCACAGACAATTTAAGCTGCGTTCACACCGAACATGATTGGCGTCCAGTTTCACTCAATGTGCAGGATTAACCAATCAGGGACTTTGCTTGTGACGTGTTGATGACGTCATCGGTGGGTGGAGTCCAAAACCTTTTATCTTGAATTTTATTATATTTTTCTTATTTGCATCAAGACAATAATAAAAAGTTGCAATAATTGTATTCTTTTTTTTACATTTTTTCCCACCTCGGACGAATGCGAGACGGCAAACCGTCAAAAATGAATCAGAAAGTAGCACTGAAAGCGTCCGTCATTCACACTTACAGATGGTGAACCTCACCGAACTGGGAGAGTCTCTGAATAATCATGATTTATATACTTTATATATGTATATTCTCAAATATATGTTTTAAAGATTTTCAGAAAAGGGATTTCAAGATTTTTTTGTTGTTTTTTTTTTTACTTTTCACTGATCCGAACTGTGACCCTAAAATCGTGACACGGTCTAATTTTCTAATCCGTTGCACCCCTTGAACATTTCAGAACAGGCTAAACAGGCAATCTTTAATGTGTTTTTAGCATACGGTGTTTACGGCACTGTTGCTGCACAATACTAGAGGTGCCACAACGATTATTTTAGTAGTCGACTAATCACCGATTATTTTTTCCGATTAGTCGACTAATCGGGTCATGCACACAAAGTAGATGTAAAACACACATCTTAACCATCATTAGCTTTAAACTAACTAAAATCTAGATGCATAGCACTAGCGGCGATAATGCTAATGTGAATGCTGAAAGCTGAATTTGGCCGCTGAAGATGCTGAAAACGATAGCTAAAAAAGCTGAAGCTGATAGCTAGCTAAAATATTAGTCAAATGCCAAATTAGCCTTAAAAAATGTATAAAAAAATAAATTGGCATACACAGATAGCATGTAGCTGAAATGTTAGCTAAACTCCAAAATAGCCTAAAAAAGCCTAAATTAGCCAAAACAACTAGCATGTAGCTAAAATATTAGCTAAACTTCAAAATAGGTTTAAAAAAGCAAAGCAAAGGTTTAAGTTAGCCAAACGGCAAGCATGTTGCTGAAATATTCGCAAAATTCTACAAAAGCCTAAAAAACAAAAAAAAAGCTAAAGTTAGGCAAAACAGCTAGCCTGTAGCTAAAATGTTAGCTAAACTCCAAAATAGCCTAAAACAAAGCCTAAATTAGCCAAAACAGCTAGCATGTAGCTGAAAAATTAGCTAATGTTCAAAATAGCCTAAAAAAAGGCTTAAGATAGCCAAACAGCTAGCATGTTGCTGAAATATTTGCAAAATCCTAGAAAAGCCTAAAACACAAACAAGCTAAAGTTAGGCAAAACAGCTAGCATGTAGCTGAAATATTAGCTAAATAGCCTAAAAAAAACCTTAATAAATGCCAAAATAGTTTAAAAAGCTAGCAGAGTGCCATTATAACTTCCAACTTTACAACATTCTGACTCCATACATTTCAAAGTAACGACTAATCGACTATTAAATTAGTCCTCGACTATTTAAATAGTCGATTAATCGTCGATTAGTCGACTAATCGCAGCAGCCCCACACAATACTAGTGCATATAGAGCACCAGAGTTTTTCTGTTACAGTTCTATTCTGATAAATGAAACACTTGGTGTCGTATAATTCCGGTCAGGCACAAAATGCTAAAATTCATTTCTCCTCAATTATGAATTTTCAAACGGTTGTGTTTTTTCTGTGTTTTGAAAAGGACACCAAACATAAGTCACTAGAAAATTCAAGTCCCTGATTGGTCAAAGCCAAAAACTTTTCATCTGCTCTCAGTGGCTCCGCATTTTATTCATAGAGCCTGAAAAACCTAAGTGATGCATGAATGCAAAAGTATTAAAAGATTCCACAACGCCCATACATGTGCGTCTACATAGACTTTTTATTGGAAGTGGTCGCTAAACCGCGTGTTTCCGTGCCCGGTGTGAACGTAGCATCACATATGCAAACAGTTGTTTGGTTTGACCTTCCATCCTAAACCCGTCTTCTCCAGTTGCAGATATGGGACACAGCTGGACAGGAGAGATTTCGCTCCATAACTCAGAGTTATTACCGTAGTGCCAATGCCCTCATTCTTACATACGACATTACCTGTGAGGACTCCTTCAGGTGCCTTCCAGAGTGGCTAAGGGAGATCGAGCAGTACGCCAACAGCCAAGTGGTGACTATATTAGTCGGTAAGAAACATTTTTGGAGCTCTGAGAAGATTTTCTTTTGAGCAGATTAAAAAAAGAATCTTGCTGCTTTTGACTAAAAATTTGATATTTCTAAGAAAATACAAAGTCTATTCTTCATCCCACGCATGCAGGAACACGCCATCTGCTTCATTCTTCATTCCCATCTCCTTTTTGTCAAACTGTATCCATGAATTATCTAAATCATGTGTCAAAGTCAAATGATCTATCCTGCAGAGGATAGATCATTTTATTTTATTATTATTCATGACCCGATGTTATCTTGCACTTATTTATACCTTGTATAATTATGACAGAATGTATTTTTATGAAGAGTAAAATGCTGAAAGTTATTTAAGGTTTAAGTTGATATATACTGGAATAATAGTCCTGCCTTTTTATTATTTATAATTATGTTAAAAAGTACGGTTTAAAGTTTTAAAAAATGGCATTCTACTAGCTTTTTGGGCTATTTTGGCATTTACTAAGATATTTAGGCTGTTTTGGATTTTAGCTATTTTTTTTCAATTACATACTAGCTGTTTTGGCTAATGTAGGTTTTTTTAAGGCTGTTTTGGATTTTAGCTATTTTTTAAAGAAAATGCTAGCTGATTTGACTAATTAAAAAAAAGTTTTTTAAGGCTGTTTTAGATTTTAGTTATTTTTTCCAACTACGTGCTAGCTGTTTTGGCTAGTTTAAAAAAAAAAAAAAAGTTTTTTTAAGGCTGTTTTGGATTTTAGCTATTTTTCAAGGAAAATGCTAGCTGATTTGGCTAACCTTTTTTAGTTTATTAGGCATTTTGCTAATATTTTAGCTGGCTGTCAGCTTCAGCATTTTTAGCTGTCAATTTCAGCATCTTGAGCTATCAGCACTAGCATCTTCAGTGGCCAAATTCAGCTTACCGGTACATCATTCAGACTAGCATAATCACAAGTAATGCTATATATGTAGTTCATAATTATGTTAAAAAATTATGGTTTTAAAAATGTAGTTTCAGAGTGTTCAATAAATGTTTATCCTGTTCGGCCTGCGACCTAAGGTGTGTTTTGGATTTTTGTCCCTCGTGAGATTGAGTTTGACACCCCTGATCTAAATCTTCGATTCTTGTAGGTAACAAAATAGATCTGGTGGAAAAGAGGGAGGTTCTGCGGCAGAGGGCCCAAGACTTCGCCGAGGCCCAGAGCATGCTGTACCTGGAGACGTCGGCCAAAGAGTCCGACAACGTGGAGAAGCTGTTCCTGGACCTGGCGTGCGAACTCATCCGAGAGGCCAAGCAGAACAAGCTGGATAACAGTGACACGGCGCCCATGCCCGGCGAGGGCAAAACCATCAGCTATTTGAACTGCTGCAACGTCAACTAAAAAGTGGGGTACAGCTGATGTCGAGGGGTCCCGATGCCTCCGTCCCACTAAACCACCTCTGAGTTTGATCATTTTTTAAAAGTCCCATGAGTCTTTTTAAGAAAGAGGAGCCAGTCGAGTTTTCTCTGCCCCTCCAGGAGCAAATAGTTTAGGATGCTGCCATTACTGAGAACCCTTCTTGTCACTGTAGCAGTGAGTGTATGTCCAACACTTCTTCCAGGAGATCTGCGTAGGGCTGCACATTGTGCTGATCTTGGTAAATTGCCAGGGTTTTCCTGTCAGGGCTTTAGGATCCACTTTCCATCAACATTCACCAGCAGTATTACTCTAAAAGTTCTGCCGGGTATTCTGTTACAGACCCCACATTTAAGAGGAGCTCCAAAAGCATCCAAGGTTATCTGTTAAAGGTGACATGTTTACATTCACAACATATTTGAGATTACCGAGTTGGATTAGGATTTTTTTTTTTTTTTAATCCGTTGCACATGTATTTTTTCTCTGAGAATCACACTCAGTGTTATTAACGTTCATTCTTATAGGTTGTTTTTGTTGCACCTCATTGCAAACTGTGAAACATTTGTTAGTTTTTTTCTTTAATTGCTGCTAGAAAATGTTTTTATGTTAAATAACATGAACTAAAACACACTTAAAAACGCTTAAAAGTATTCTGTGATGGTATTTCGTTTAGTTGACTTGAAGTGCTTGTGATTGCTTTATTTTGAAATTGCTAGAAGGCTGCAATCAGACGACAACATGTAGTTTAATTAACTGAGTTTGTATTTTCAATAGACTCCAACATTTTTTATTACATTTTTATCCATACGAGTATTTCTGCATCTGTTGCTGCTGCCTCCACATGAAATCAGTTGAGGTTTGTCCTTGTACTTCTGTAGAACTTGTTGTATTTCAGATACTTTTATTGTGAAACCCCCTGTTTGTAGCATTAAAATTAATATTTTTATTTTGCCACAAGTGCAATCTACTGTATTGCACAATGCCATTTGCTGCACATTTTCTCCCCCCATGTTGTAACGTCTTTTGTTAAGCAGATATATATAATATCGTAGTACATCTTGGCACTTTGCTTTGATATTTTTGTACTTTCAGTAATCCCCTTTTTTATTGCAAGCTTTTGAGGTTTTTTTGCCTTGTAACGTAGATATATAGATGCAACTCCTGGTTAATTGTTTGCATTTTTATTTTGTCATAAAGTGGAAAAAAAGCTACAAAAAAGGCTGTGGAGATTCTGTGCTTTTTTCATGTGTATAAAATATCCTCATCAATACTCTGCATAACATTAAATAACTACACTAATTATTGTGTACTTGTCATGTGTTGTTGCTTCGGTAATATCAGATTTCTTGCAATATCTTATGATACAAGATATAATACAAATGCTAATTTGTATGAAAATTAAATAAATGATTTGTCTACAGAAATTACTGTTAAAGATATGTATTTTATTTTGAATTAACAATTTATTAATTGGAATTAATAATTAATTCAACAATACCCAACTAATGTTATATTTAAGTAGCATTCTGACTGTAATTGAGCAAAATTATTTATGTAACCTTTACTCAGTTCTATATACTTGCTTCTCATATTTTACTTTTTGCAACAAATTTTACTCAACGGCAATTTTCTATCACCATACTAGACCGTTTCCTCTCAGTGGGATCAATAAAGTTTTATTCTGTTCTATGCATTTTACCTTCAGTAGATTTACAATTTAGGCCTGCATCTGATATTCTTACTCCTATGAAGCCAAAAACTGCTCATAATAAAGTGAATAAATTTAAATTTCTAATTTAAATGCATCAATAAAGTACCTTCTGATTATATAAAATGAGCATTAAATGATGAAATAGACTGAACAAAAAGAACATATAATAATATATTTATTATTATTTACTTTACACTCTGCTTTGAAATGAAGTTTTTTGTGTTTTTAAAGCATTTTATTAGAGTTTATTATGACAAAAAAGTTTTTTATTGAATTATGAAATTTTTTGGGGTTACTTTTTGACTATTTATTTTCTTCTAAAACTTTTAGGGATGTATTACTGAGATGCATCGAAACTTTACTTCAAGCATTGTATTGCTCATCTTTAGCAGCTGCATGAATGAATCAGAATACCTGCAAAAACACCAACATTTTGAAATATGGAGAGATATTATAAACAGACAGAAAACTAAAAATGGTGTGCTGAAACAACATTCACTTTACACACGAAAAAAAAGATAAAACACTTTATTGGTGTTATTGCAAATATGTGAAGCCTTAAATATTGGCATTTGTTTTGCCCAATTTGCACAATATCTGGGCATGTTTAAAAAAAACAAAACTGTTTTTTAATTCTGTATGTCAGTGAAAGCTTTACTCCCAAAAGGACAGTAAACAATAGGATGTTAATTTTTATTTAGTTATACCAAAAAATATTTAAATATCTAAATAAAATTGTAATTAGAAAATTGATTTGTGTTTTCTTTCCCTGATTTATTTTGACCTGAAAGTCAGAAATTCTGACCTTTACTTGATTTTCATGTTTTTTTTTTTTTCTTTACTCAATTATTCTTCTGATAAAACGCTTTTTAATAATAAACTTTTTACTTTTTTTTGCAAAATTATTTTGAATACTTTTCTGGGGAATAATTTTAGGCTCTTATTTTTTCAAAACATGTTACCGGAAGTGGTTGAAATTACGCGAGACTACAGTGTCCGAGCGCGAGACTTACCTTGTGTCGGGATGCTAGCAAGTTTATCACATTGAAAACATTTAAGCAGGGAGAGAAACAATGTGGGTTATGTTTAAATTGAGATACAGAGTCGTTTATATCTTTTTAAAAATATTTTTGACCAATTAGGAACCAATTTAATATTTTTTTGTAGATATTGGCCGTCGTTTTGTGGTTTAGCTACATATTTTTGAATAAGGTACTTATCTGGAACCGGAGTTCAAACCGGTTAAAAATGTGTAGAGGAACATACGGGTATTTCTGCTTCTATCTTCTCTCTGATAAATATGCGAAGCGTACTCCATCTCCCATCAGCCTTTGCGGGATATTTACAGTAGTAAGCGTCTGCTGTATACATCGCCCGACTGTCAGCTGAATGCAGCTGTTCAAAGTTGTTGCCTTCCAGAGGAAGTTTAAACCAGACTGCCGCGGACTGCCCCGTTTCTAATTCAGAATTTAGGCAACTCCTCCTTGGATCCGCTGACAGAAGAATCTCACTTCCTCTTTTACATTTTAAACTCCTTCTGAGTGCGAATTCTGCTGAGATCATGCGACCGTGATCACTCTCCGTGGAGTATTTGCTCGTGGACTGACAGCAGCTGAAGGATGGCCACAGTTACCTGCTTTATAACGTTAAGTTTGGCGTGTTTGCACGTGACTGCCCTTAAATCACAACTTTTCACCAGATTGGGTGACCTGAGCTATTCATCTGAGCCTCCCATCACCTATGAAACCTTCTATTTTAACCAAAAGGTAAGATAAATATGTCACTTTATTGCTTTTTAAAACTACCATGTATTTTTTTGCTATTGTTTTTCTTACTGGCTCACTTCCCTTTAATTTATTCTCTTTCACTTTTCTTTTAATGGTTGAGTAATTGCAAAACTGAGCTGAATATATGAGAAATTATCCATCTATTAAAATCCACTTCTCTGATTTATTTATGTTATTTATATTATTTATGTTGTTAAGCTTTATCTAAAAGCTGCTTTATCTAAAATCCCCATAATTCCATTTAGGTTTTAAGTGTTGAGTCTGCAGACAATAGGTGTTTTCCTATGGCTTCCTGTAGTGAAGGGAAAGCCATCACAATCAGCGCCGCTCCTGCAGCCATATCTACAACCATCCGTCCTGGCTGTCCGCCTAAAGAGGTCTCCGGGGCCCAGTGAATACGAAACGCTTGTACCTCAGGGGGGTTTGAAAGATCTCCATTCAGCTCTTGTTCTCTCCTTTTATTGTTACTTCATGGGGGATTCGGATTGCGCTTTTGAGCGCCGTGTGGTGGTACCTAACGCATCGTCTGGTTTAGTCAAAACATGGAGCATGACTCCAACATCTGTCCTGGAAAATGATCTAAGGGTACAAGAGAAGCTATACAAAAAAGGACACGCCACTTTAGACTTCAATGGATTGTTTTTATGCAGTTATAACTTGGTTTGACAATTCGTCTCTTCTTGTTTTGTGTTGCGTTTTGTTAACTATCAAACATTCTCCATCTGTTTCTGTGTCTTTATAGCAGTTTAAGCATCCAGATGGGTGTTTTTTATATCCCACAAAGCTGGTTTCAGTCTCACAACTCACTTCTACTTCAGTTCACTTGCAACCTTTTGTCTCACATTTTGGGATCCCTTTTTATTGTCTTAAAACACGTCTTTGCACTTCATGTTCATGCTAAATACATGTATGTATAAGTTAATGGGTTAAATCAGGGGTCTGCAGCCTGAGAGTCTGGAGCCACGTGACTTTTTTTTAGCCCAACATTGCGACTCGTTCACTAAAGAAAAATAAAGTTTGTCATTTTTAAAAGTAACTGTAAAGAAAAGAGTAAGTAGTAGTAAAGTAAGCAAACTCAATTTATTTACAATCAGCTGAAGGATAGTATGTATTGCTCCACGATTTCATTTTAGTCAGTTAAATTTATGAATTTAAATGAACCACAATCGGTCAAATAAAATGTTGAAAATGATTTTGTGCTGTTACTTTTACTCCATTTGTTGCCTTGAGATGATCCCTTGTGGCACATGGTGTCTTTTATTTTGAAAGGAAATCCCTTGAACCTCTGTCAAAAGTTATAAAATATTTTGTATTTTTAAGAAAAGTCAATTTTCTCTATATGTTTTATTCATGCAAAAAAAAAAGTTTCTTTCTATTTATCACAATGGTAACAATAACATAAATACAAAGCAGTGCTTTCTTTTTCTAAATTCTGGGTCGTGCTTGTTGAAAAGGATCCTAATGGCTCTTTAAGTGTTGCAGACCTCAGCGCTGAACAGTTTCTGAATAAAGCGGATCAATAATACAAGTCAGTAAGAATGAAATTTCACCTTCAAAATTATAAAACACATTCAAGACTACATTCAAGATCTTTCTCCTCATCAGTATAAATCTAATGTTGGACCTACTGTGAATCTACGACATAGAATCAACATTAATATTTTTGATAAATAAACAGATCAATTTGTTTTTACATCCATGATTTCAAAAATGGGTAATTTTACACAATAAAACTCACTTTTTTTTAAATAAAAAAATAAATATGAGAAAAAAATCATAAAATTATGAAGAAAAAGCCAACATTTTACAAGAATAAAGACATATAATTATTGGTAGGGGGGAAAGGGAAGATTTTACAAGAATACAATAAAAAAAGTTATGGTTTTAAAATTTTTTACTAGAAAAAAATAATTTAAAACAATAAAATAAATAAATATGAAAAATAAGTCATAAAATATTTTTTTGTAAAGTAAAATAATAAATTCATAGCTTTAATCATTTTTGTGTTTGGATCAGTTTTGACCCAAACACAATATAAGGGTTAAAAAGTCCTAATTTTCCAAGCAAAAAACCCATGCCTTAAAAAACAAAAAAAAAAAAAACACATTTTTAAAACAAAGTTACATGTCCAAGGCAGATTCAGTGAGTTTCTTGAGCAGCATGATGTCCTGCAAAATAAATGAAACGGCTAATCTTTGATTGTTTTTTTTGTTTTTGATCGTCATTTTAAAAGCCAAATTTAGCCTTTTATTGAAAAAATATTTTTTGTTTTAAAGTGCAACATTTTTATCAAACTGTTACAACTGTAGTAAAAGTTAGACTTTTACTCATAATTTTCTGAATTTAGTCTCCTATATTTGTTCATTTTTTCCCTTTTTGTTGGCCCTAGTACTCCGCCGTACTTCCCTGGTACTATAGATACGGTGATTATTGTTTATGCTCTGAGCCGTGTTTGGATTTGAGGACAATGCTCCACACCTGTTCCAGCCCACAGCATCCTGTCTAATCAAGCTGACAAGACCCAGACCGTTTCCTGCCTCATTACTCTCCCAGACTCATCTCAACCATTTCTGTTTGCTCGCCAAAAAACAAAAAAACAAAAAATGCTTCCCTTTCATGATCACAACAAATAAAACCTTGTGTCACTCGAAGGGAAAAATCAGCAGTGCATAATCAATCGATCACCTTTTTTTTTTGTGTGAGGAAAAATCATAAAAAGCCTCCAGGAAATCCTCTTGACTGCCCTCTGTCTCCAGACAATGAATGGAAGTGTCCTCCTGCATCCTTCAGCTTTAAGTACCTGCATTTCCCAGCAGGCTGTGCTGCAGTGGCTCCCGTCTCCTTGCAGCTTCTGCATGCACATTGACCTGCAAAGAGCTGCAGATTCATTAAAGCTGAATGTAGCGGATGTGTTGTTTGCTGTAGCCACATGGTGGCGCTACATATTAGAGTGTGGATGTTATGAAACCAGTTGTAGTCACATGCATACTAATTGAAATCTTTCTGAAACAACATTCTTACTCGTTATTTTTTTTCCACCATCAATTAAAAAATATTTATAATTTATAGGAGAGTAATGCTGTTCTTTTGTATTTATTTACACAAAAATTACAATTTCATTTTTCAAATTTTGGTGTTTATGATTACAAATATTCTGTCCTGCCAAAGTGAATTTGTTCTTTAGCTGTCTCATGGTGGCCTCAGGCTGAAAGCTTTGCCAAAAGCGAAGGAGTCGAGGCCTGAATGAACACATTGAGGGCCCCACATCTTGTTGCTGTCATTGGCTGGTAAAAATGCTGCCTCTTTTGTATCTTCCAAGTAGGGAAGAGAGCAGCAGTGGGCAAAAACAAAACAGAAACTCTCTTTTTCCCCCTTTTTCTTGTTTTGCATGAAGCGTTGGGGCTGTTTTAAGGGGTTGGACGACTCTGAGGCCTCACGCGGTCATCTTCTCTGTGAAGCGCTTGTTTCGTCCCGTCTTTTGTTCTGTCAAAAACACAGGAAATGGGCTCGGAAAAAGTGGGAGAATCCAGAATCCTTCAGACTTCATCAAAGGATATTTCAGAGATCATCCCAACTGGAACTAATGTGGCATCCCTCAATGATGCCTCCAGTGATTTTAATACAAATTGGGGCTAATTACCCAAAAATCCAAACATCAGCACTTTTTTTTTTTAAAGTTTATGGAACCATGAACAAACGTGGACGCTTTGAATATTTTGGAAGATATGAAAAACAAAATTTTCTTGATAAATTATGAAAGATAATAAATAACTCTTGAGTTAACCCTTTGCAAAATGTACGGTAGTACACTTCAAGTGTATTACACGGTAGTACACTTGAAGGGTAGAAAGCGCTATACAAGTATACGCCATTTACCATTTAAATCCAATTTGATCTTTTGCAGATTGATCACTTTGGATTCCTTGAGGACGGCACTTTCAAACAAAGGTACCTTGTGGCAGACAAACACTGGCAGCAGCCTGACGGACCCATTTTGTTCTACACTGGAAATGAAGGCGACATCACCTGGTTTTGCAACAACACTGTAAATACCCAGCTAGTCGAGTCATGTTGTACATGGAAGACCTCTTTAATCTGCTGGTGCTCTCTCCTCAGGGATTCATGTGGGAAATCGCCGAAGACTTGGGCGCCATGCTGGTTTTTGCAGAACACCGTTACTACGGAGAGTCCCTTCCATTTGGACAAGACTCCTACAGTGTATGTGAAGATAGAGGAGTGTACACAAACATGTACACAGATGATTACATTTTAAAATCTTTGTTCAATCCCCTTTTTTCCCTGCAGGACAGCAAACACCTGAACTACTTGACCTCAGAGCAAGCGCTTGCAGATTTCGCCGTTCTCATTCAAAGTCTGAAGAGCAAAATGCCGGAGAGCCCCGTCATCTCCGTCGGAGGCTCCTATGGAGGGATGCTCTCCGCCTGGCTCAGGATGAAATACCCGAATGTAGTTGTCGGGTAGCGTAACCAATCAAACGTTTTTAGCTAAATTAAAAGTCAAATGTTTTTCCCCGTATCCACCCGTAAGGGTAGTTGTGACCAAGCATTTATGCTTTTGAGTATCCACATGTCATTTGATCTGCCTCCAGAGTAAACTGTTGATTCTTGTGTTTCAGAGCTCTGGCAGCCTCTGCACCGATATGGCAGTTCCCCCGGATGGTGGGGTGTGGAGATTTCTACAAAATAGTAACACAAGATTTTGCCAAAAGTGGCCAAAACTGCGCCGCAAACATCCGCAGCTCCTGGAAGGCTATAAATAACATCTCCTCCACAGGTGAGGCCAAACATCATCTCATTCGTGGAAATGTTCTGTTGTAAAAACGTGCTTAAACGATCAGATATTTCTGTAATCCAGATACTAATGTAAGATTTAATAATGCATCAAAAGAGGAGCAGATTTTTAACTGACTCACACCTGCAGCTGTCGCTCCCTTAATGCTCATTTAAATTATATTTATGTGGCTCTTTTGCATATTAAGGAACATTACAGTTTCATAAAACCTAATCTGCTGGAGTTATTGTGCAGATAGTATTTTAAAAATGAGTTAAAACCACAATAGAAATTCTTAAACAGGAATGTTTGAAGTTGAGTTGAATAAAACCCCCCAAAAAATGAAGTCTTAAGGAGTCCAAAAACAGAGAAATTATTACGTTTGGGATAATAAATATTTGTGTTTATTAATTAGTTTTACATGTATTATTTACATATGTATATCAGTTGTTATTTTATAGATAAAAAAAGGTAATCTAAATATTTTTAGACATGAGGAGAAATTAATTTTGTTATATAAAATAATGTCAAATAAAATATATATATTTTTCATCCTTGTATCTCATTTAAAATGAAAGGAAAACATATTATATATATAATATACCTAAATCTAAACATATATTGAAACTCTGTTGTTTCCCGATCATTTTGTTTATTCTGAATATGATCAGCGCTTTAGATTTCAAGCTTATTATTCCAGATAAATACTCTACTAGAAGTCTGCATATCATGAAAGGATCTCCAGAAATAATGAGCAGAAGGCGTAAAAAAACAGTTCAGTTAAGCTAAGATAACGAAGCTAAGCTAGCGACGTTCACCGATTCCAACTTTTGGGATAAATAACTATTAAAAAACATTTTAGACTGACAGGAAGTGTCTCTATTGGGCTATGATGATGAATATTTATGAGTTACAAACATAAACACTGATCATCATATTGATTTTACAAGAACAATAAAAAACATGAAGATATGAATCTCATCTGATCAAAAATGTTCAATAGTTTTGGAGATTCTAAAGCTTCAGTCACCAAACTTTCTTATATGACTAATTATTTACTATTTTTACTACATAATAGTTAACTGTTTTTCTAGTTAATAGTTGCACTATTTGTGCTTTATTATTTAAGCTACATCACAGAAATGCTGTTCAGGCGTTAAATAATAAAACAAGGTTAATAAAAGAAAATGAAACAGATCTGTTTATTAAATTTGCTCATTTTTTCAATGTGTTACAAAGTATATCAAGTATCGAATAATTTGTCTTTTTTTCTCTCTCCTGTTCCAGCGTCTGGACTTCAGTGGTTGTCTGAAGAGTTCAGTTTATGCTCGCCGCTCAAAGCTAAGACCGACGCCGTCGTCTTTAAGAGCTGGCTTCAGGAGACGTGGGTGAATCTGGCCATGGTGGACTATCCCTATGAAGCCAGCTTCCTGCAGCCGCTTCCTGCATGGCCAATCCAGGTAAACTCAAGCATCACATTTACAGGTTGAAAACTTTCCTATCAGCTTTCTGAGGGGTTGAAACCCCACTTTGATCATCTTTTGATCTATTTTGAAGATCTTTTAATTATGATTATATCACTTTTAGCCCAAATCAAAAACCCGGGTTATTTTTCATGACAGTTTTTATAGAGCAGCAGAAGTTCATTAGAAATTTGACTCATAGTTGTGGGTGGAATCATTGGAACTCCGTCCCCACTTCCTGTCACCAGCTTACACGCTCTCCTGCTAGCTTATTGCTATCCAGGTCAGACGAGGAAAACAAAGATTTTCTACATCACATCTACTATCTTTTTCTAACGGCATTTTCTTGTCTGCTCCTGATTCACGATTTGAATAAAGAAAAAACTCTTTTTCTACGCGTATGTCCTCCATCATCAAAAGAGAAAGCTACAAGAACACCTTAAAAACACTATTTTACATGAGTTTTTATAGTCTTCAGTGGTTAAATCGACGAGGACCGGCATCTCCTTAATGAACGTGCGACTCGGCCGATTGTGTTACAAGTGTTTGTTGTGCTCCTTCCTTTTGTTTACAGCAACCTTTAACACGCGTCATAAATATTCATCAGCTTCTTTGAGAGTGAAAGTATTCTTTAGATAAGCAGCAACAAGCGAGACTCAGTTCCTTCGCTTGTCTCGCACCGACCCTCCTTTCAGCTGCACGCTCTGTCAGATCTGTGAGGTGTTCCTGTCGGGAGGAAAAGGTGGTATCCTGAGAGAACTCTCCTCCGTAAACGACAGCGCGCCGCGAGATTTCTGTTAGCCTTGAAGAGCTGGTGAAATAAATAAGTCGCTTGTTAACTTTTATATAAATTCCTCTGAGTTTTGTTTAATGTGAAAACGCTGAGGTGCATCCTGGTTAATAAACGCTCTTTTTTTGTTCTTGTTTTTATGTTTTTTTTGGCTGCTTACCTTTAATGTATGCGACCCCTATGGGTGGTTTAAGCAGTTTAGGCTGTTGGGAGCAAAAAGGAGCTTTTTCTGTAATGACAAAGCTAATGTGATTATCTGAGTGAGTGTGAGAACGGGGTATTGAGGGCTTAGAGGAGGGAAATCTGTTGGCACAGATGAATGTATAAGCCTAATCCTATCTGAAAAGTAAGGAGAAGATGCTTTGGAGCTATTGCAGTGTTTTTGGGGTGTTTTTTTTTTTTTTGTTGTTTTTTCCACAGTATAAATCTTTGCTTGGACGTGTCTGTGGCCCTCCTCATCCATCGGCCACCAACTCCTCCCCGCTCCAGAGACAAAAGCCTTAGTAACAAACTCCACGCTGGTGCAGCTCCCCTCCAACCCTCCAAACAACAGAGCCCAGTTTGTCCGCTTCACAAAAGCGCCGAAACGACCGCCGCCGCCGCCGCCAAATCGGCATCCATAACAACACAGGAAAATGAAACAGGAGCTGAAACGCAAATATTTATCATTCACACTATTAATTCTAAGGAAATCGGTCACAGTTGAACAAAAAAAACGGCGTTTATAAGATTTATAAATCAATTTGGCTTCTCAAATGAATGCAAGGTATTTTTTTTCTTCTGCTGCCAAGATCGGAGCGATAAATTCAAGTTCATTCCAGGGGAATTTCTTATGCAAATCAGGCGCCACAACGTTTTATGTGGAAAAACACTTTATGGGCCACAAGAAAGGAGGTAATCGCCAGCCTTGTAAACAACTTTGATCTAAAGGTGCTGCTTATCAAAGACCCACTCCCATGAAAATGAGGTTTTTAACATCTTCTCTGGGCATTTTTTGAGTTTTTTAAAAATCAAATCACTGTGAATCAGGAGCAAACAAAAAATGCACTTTGAATAAAGTCTCTTTTGTGATGCAGTAAACACACTGGGTGGACCACAAGTTCTGTTCTGATGGATTCACTTGTAGACGACTAGTAGTTCAATTTCTCCTCGTGTCTCATTTCCTCCTCCTTAGATTCTCATCTCTTTTTTCTGCTTCATCCCAGCCTCACAAATCTAATTTATTTTTTACTATCTTGTTTTTGTATAGAATAGTGTATATCAGCATATACATTATAGTGTTAATAAGAAGTTTGTAGTCAGTATTAATGGATTGCTCTGAAGTGTTCCTATTTTTTATGTGTTAAATTACAACACTAAGAACCTGTCTTTGTTTTGTTTTGTTTTTCTTTCCTAAATGTTCTTAATTTTTATCTTAACTTTGAGGTGAAAAATTAAAGTTGGAAGTCTGTTAAGAAAACCAAAACTGAATAAAACCTCCTTTTAAGTTGTATTTTTGTACTTTACTGTGCCACAATGTCACAACTTTTAACAAAAATTAGGCTATTAGGTTAAAAATATTTGCAATTAATTAGAGTAATTAATTACAAATCATAATTAATTAATAATACAAAAAATATCACATGAGAGCACTAATGAAATCTGAATGTTGGAATGGTTGCTATATGTGTGTCTTTTCACTGGATGAAGAAGATTAAAATAATATGTTTATTCGCTTTCATATAGTATGCCTTTATTCAGAAAAGGAGATCAGAAGAAACAAAACAGATTAAAACACTAAGATAAAAAAAGAAGTATTCATCACTTTAAACAACATAAACATTTGTACTAATTTCAGCTGGAAACAAAACAAAAACAAATCCTGGAATTGTTTTCCAGTTTTATGTCCTTAAACTTTGCATCTGCAGTGGGGGGTGGGGGGTTGTTACTCGTTGCCAACAGTCCCGCCCACAAAGGTGGATTTCTAATGAACTCCTGCCGCTCTACAGAAACTATGTCCTAGAAAACAACAGTTTTTTTGGCTAATAGTGACATAATCATGATTAAAAAATCCCATCGCCAACGCCTTTATAATAGATGAAGAGGGGTGGGACTTGAATGGATTCAGAGGCTCACCTGAAGTTTACCTGCTTTTCCTCGTTTTGAAGGTGGTGTGCAAGCATCTTACTTTTGATTCCAAAGTGTCCGACTACGATCTGCTGCACGGGGTCTCCCAAGCAGCTAAAGTCTACTATAACTACACTGGAAGCTCCTCCTGTCTCAACACGTCCCAGACAGCGACCAGCAGCCTCGGGGCTCTCGGCTGGACCTACCAGGTCTGAGAGGAGCCCCGATTGTTGAATAAAGATGAATGAAATACGAGGGTTTAATCGAACGTGCTCTCCATGACAGGCCTGCACGGAGATGGTGATGCCCATGTGCACAGATGGGGTGCAGGACATGTTCGAGCCCGAAGACTGGAGCTTCCAGGCCTTTTCTGATGAATGCTACGGCATGTTCGGCATCCGGCCGCGGGAAGACTGGGCCGGCACGCTTTACGGGGGCAAAGACATTTCCTCTCATAGCAACATCATCTTCAGGTACTCAACACTTCTCAGATGGACGCAGAAAAGGGTTTTTTAATCAGCTTTTCTCAATAATATGGAGATAGTGCATCAAAAAGTGAATTTTGGACTCTTGAGAAACATTTATGGGTTTATACTTCACTTCCAGGACACTAAACGAGGACTTTGTCCTTTTTTAGTAGAGGTAGAGGAACACTTAAATGAACTCTAAAGTATCTTTTAAAAGCGTTTTTGAACGCTCGTTTAGCCCACAATGTTATACTATACGAAGCAGGGAGGGGCTTCTCCTTCTTTTGCTACTGTTTACTGACGCACGTTCACTACCTACTGTTGGAAGAGTCTTGGCGCTCAATGTCAAAGTGATGCAAATCTGGCTCCAGACCTTTTCTTTCACACTCTATTCTGATTTATGAAAGATTCGGCGTCATATCATTCTGATGATTCTGGCTGGACCCAAACCGTAATTATGAATTCCTCCTTCATGATCGATTTTCAGATGTTTCTGTGAATTTAAAGTGACGCCGTCCACACATCACTACCAAATCTGAGCACCTGACTGGTCAAAGTTGGACCTGGTTTAACTTGCGTTCTTTTTTATATTTAGTTTTTATAAAACGAGGTGAGATATTAAGAATGTGTTCTTATTTACAGTAAAGACCTGTGAGGTGGAGAAATGCAAAGGTAGATAAAAGCACATTAGAATATGTTCAACAATTTACATCAGGAATTCTATTCAGTCACAAATAATTCTGTACAGACATCCACGATGCACTCTGTACATTCATTAAAAGGGTTTTAAAAGCTCAGATTGATACAAAGATGCTTATTTTTAGTAATACTTTTGAAGGTCATTCCAGTCGTTTGCGGCTGCATACGGGAAAGATAATTCTCCATATTTTGATCTTATTTTAGGAACATTAAGCATTATAACGGTGGGCGAGCATGTGCCATAGGGAGTCAGAGGTTGTTGCATATGGCAAAGATAGTGAGGAGACAGATCTTCAATGGCTGCAGGTTTCGTGTGTACAGTCCAAAAATGGTCATTAAAATTTGTGTAGCAATATGAGTATTTTTGGGATGTGAAAGCTTTAAATGTGTGTTTACATCGACTTTTCTCTGGAAAAGTAACTTTAAACATGTCTTGGTTCAGACGACTTGGACTTGTGCGAGGTGACTTGTAAGGCAATAAACAGCAGATTCTATTGGATTTACAAAGAGAACATTTTAGGGATAGATGTTAAATACAAATAAGAGAAAAAAGATAATACTGTTGGTATGTAAAAAAAAAAACATTTTGAATCTGTTATGGTACAAAAGAGTTCTCCTCTTGTCTTGTTGGAGAAGAAATGAGAACAAAACATTTAGGTGGTCCACAAAACTGTCAAGAAGAAAAATCACAAAGATGTTTGAAAATTTTATTATTTTATTTTTTGAGTTTAGGAAGAATTTAAGATTATTTGTCTTTACCAATGGTATTGATCTATTTAAAAAATGACCTGATTGATCACATATTTGGGTTGTGACTAATCAGTATTAATTGTGATTAATCGCAATGTTTTACGGCGTAAATTTTTATGACAATGTGCAGATTTTGAACAAAAAAGGCCAGAGAGAAAATATTATCTGAAATGTTTAAATGAGTTAACATCACATCAACAGTAAGAGAAGCAGAAATCTAAAGAGTTTTATGTCTGCAGTATTACACAAGGAAAACAAAGATGCTGACATGAGAACAAACATTGTTTTTCTGCACTTTAAATGTTCCGGTTGAATACTTGATTCTGATTGGCTGCTGGGTGTGGATGCACACCTAAAAACGACTGTCGGAGGTGAAGCAGAATACAGTTATCGTTATTTGGCGTTATTAAATCATAACGCGCTATTTTTTTAAATTGATTTTTTTTTAATTGATTAAATTGATTAACAGCTCTAGTTATTACAGACTCAATTTGGCAAATTAAAAGTAGTTTAAAGAGCAAAAATTGGTCAAAATCTGACATTAAATTTCAATCCAAAATCCATAAAAATATGAAGCATTTAAAAAAATAAATAAAAAAAAAACAGTAAATTAGATAGTGAAGAATCTGACAGAACAAACTTAATCCATAGACTACGCAATAGATCTAAGAAAAAGGATTACTACATTTTACAAATTTTGCTCTTTTCACACACGCCTCCGCTGCTGTTTTCAGTAATGGAGGCTTGGATCCGTGGTCGTCTGGGGGGGTGACGTATAACATCACAGATTCTCTGGTTTCCATCATGATCCCTGACGGCGCTCATCACCTGGACCTCCGCTACAGCACCAGCCTGGACCCGCCGTCCGTGCGCTCCGCCCGGGCGCTGGAGCTGAAGTATTTCCAGGAGTGGATCGAGAAGGCCAAGACGAGATCTGGACAAACCGGTTCAGAAAACCAGCTTTAATCAACCTGACTGGAATATTTTGATTCTATCAGACTCCAAAGTTTGTCAAAGGTTTGATCTGTTTGAAGTTATGGTTTCTGTGGAAGGAAAACTTTAGTTTACACTCCAATTTTTTAATGCCAAACTGCACTATTTCAAAGAAGTTCTGCCTCGAATACCAAAAAATGTTTGTTGCTGATGAGTTTTCATGAAAATAATCAAACTGATTTCAAAGAAAGAACAAATTACTTTCAGTTGCTTCAGATTTTTTTCCAAATAATGTCTAACTTTTTCAGGGTGTTTAAGCTTTATTTTGATAAAATATCCAAAAAGTTGATTGAGCTCATTCATGTCGGCTTCCAGCTGCTCTCCTCCATGTGTGATTGTTTTTCTACGATTATTAAAGATTGTCAAACCTAAATTAGTCTCAGGAGAATCACCTGCTACCAAATGTCAAACTTGCATGTGTTTCAGAAACAATAAAAAAAAACTTAACTGAAGAAAACTTTAACTCCATTTTTTTATTGCCATCCTCTTTTTCTGAAAGGTTTTAGTTAAAAACCCTAAAACATATTTTCCTCTTTGGCATTTTTTCAATTGAATCATTGTTGTTATACTATAAAGAAAAAAAGATTTTTAAAGTTCACTTTAAATAAGCAAA
>NC_050524.1:7512466-7513254 GCF_002922805.2 Oryzias melastigma | reverse complement strand
AAAAAAAAGGCCAATTTTTGTTCTAAAAAAACTTCCAGTCACAAAGACTATGTCCCAACTCCCTCCCTAAGTTCTAAAAAAAACTTATGTGCAGGACTATCTAGTGTCCTGGATTTTAAAAGCAATTCCAACACCATTCTCACGACTTTTTTATTTTTAAGCGGCAAATATAATCGACTTCACAAAGTGAATACTGTTAAATACGAGCATTTATGGAGACTACTTATAAGATCATTATGATCTGATGACGAAAACGTTGATGGTTTGTTAAAAAGATTTTTTTTCACCAGAATTGTTCAAACGCAATGCATTGTGGTCTATATTCAATAACCTTGTTAGCACTGATTCTCACTGTTTTTTTTTTACAGAGACTTCTGGGAAATTTTTAGGACACTCGATTCTGGAGTTGTAGGCTATGTCCAAATTCCTTCTCTACTCCCGAACTACTAAATAACTATAGAGTGGATTTTTTATTCCATTTGGAAATAATACTTTTCTTCTTTTTCAAACGGCAAATATGATGTCACCGATTTCACAAAGTGAATACCTAATCAATATTTTGCAAAAAATTATTTTAAATTAACTGTGTTCTGATGATGAAAATGGTTTATTTAAAAAAAAATATTATTTTGCATACATAATGCATTGTGGTCCATGCTCCCTAATCTAAGATGTGTCCAAATTTCTTCACTACATTCTGTCTGAATCTACAATCCTAAAATCGAGTGGCCTAGAAATCTCTCAAAAGTGCATCTATGCTCCCTACATTGGCGAATGTAGACCACAAT
>NC_050524.1:7500116-7512456 GCF_002922805.2 Oryzias melastigma | reverse complement strand
AAAAAAAAAAAAAAAAAGTGTTCATTTGTAATTTTTAAATAAACCATTAATGTTTTCAATATCAGAACACAGAGGATTCATAAACAGACGTCGTGAAATGTTTGTATTGATTAAACTTTGCTTAGTGAAACTGGTGACTATACATATCCGCGTTTAAAAAAAAAAAAAGTAGTGAGCATGGTGTCCAAATTGGTTTTAAATTCCAGGGCACTAGATAGTCCTGCACTATATAGTTTTATAGTAGTTAGTGATTTGGATGGTAATTGGGATATAGCCTTAGCGAGCATCGATGCACACTATTGTTTTTTCGCTGAGACTTCTGGGAGATTTCCAGGGCACTGGATTTTAGAGTTGTAGATTCAGACAGCACTACAAGATGATGAATTCACTATAGAGTGATGAGTCATGAAGGAATTCAGACCCAACCTAAGACGTGTTTTCTTAAGATAAGATTAGTTTGTTCTTAAAAAATGTTGTTGATTATTTTTCTTAAAAGTCAGAAAATACGAGATTTTAGAAGTTTTTCTAATGAAACATCTTTAATTAATTTTCTCCTTTTTTCTTATTGTTTTTGCCATTTTAATTTATCTAGTTAGTGAATTTTTGCAGGCTATCACATCCGTGGGGCAGTCACAACCTCTCTTCCACCCCACGTCTATATCCGGCTTTGGTTACGGATGGATTTCACAAATAAAATGTATTTGTTTTAATCACCATTTGTGCTCGGCTCACAGACAGAAAGTCGCACAAAAAAGACAATTATCTAGCAACAATTGTCCTTTTTTCTTGCTAAGATTCATTTTTTTGCTCTGCTGAGACGCCGTCGTGTTTCTGAGGTCGCAGAGTTCAATTTTCACTCGCCAAGAACAATTGTGTTTGCTGGAGATTTAATAAAATCACAATCGGAGGTGGCCAATAAGGCGGGTGGTGGGAGGTTATTGCAGCTACGCCTGCTGACCCTGTGGGACCCCCACCCCACCCCCCCACATTAACTCACTGGCTGCCTCTAAATCTCTAAATTGTTGCAGCCTGTCGACTCTGATCGTTGCCCCCCTGCAAGCATTATTATTAATACAACTCCTGTTGTGCAAAAGGGGTTTTAAACGATGATGCACAAATCTGCAGGGACCCCCGAGAACAGCCCCCCCCCCCTCCTCTTTCTTGTCATGACCTTCCAATGTGGAGCACGTCCCGCTCCGGTATGCGAGTTTACTTAAACACAAAGCCCGACTTCTACACTTTTTTTTTTTTTTGGTCACGGGTTTTGCTGAATTTTCGACTCTTCGGGGGACAGCTAAACCCCGGGGGTAGGTGGGGGTCTCCGCCGCTGAATGCCCTCCTTAAATGTTTCTCAGGACTTTAAGAGGTCATTCATTTTGTTGCCCTTTTTTAGCCCTCTGACAATCGTCATCAATCAGAGATGTTATTAGTATTCACTCAACTCTTGAGTGTGTCTCTGCTCAGACGGGGACCACACACTATTAGGAAGAGATTAAGGCCGTGCGTGTCACATCATGTGGCACCAGAGGCGTTTTCCCACTCAGTTTGGACCGAGGAATGCTGAATAAGGGGATTCTTTTGGACAGAACTTGAAATAAGTCGACAGAATCTGTTTTTTTGTGAAATAAGACGCATAATTCAGAAATGTGATTAAAAAAAATCAAAAAACAAAAAGTGTGAACCTCCTCAGCTGAGTTCGGAGCGCAGAGGCCCATCCCCGCTCTGCCTCTCAGCCTTAATGCAACAATAGAAACTTGTTTCCGGGATCTCAGCGTCAGTGCTCTGCGCTTTCAATGACCCACCAGCACAAAAGCCAAGACCTCCCGACTCGAGAGTGGCTGTGGCTGCCATGACTGGGATGTGGTCACTCTGCCAAGATTGGGCTGCTGGGAAAAAAAAGAAAAAAAAAAAGATCTCCTCCACTGAGTCAGGGCGCCGTGCTTCCAAATGTCTGCAGCTGTTTTCTTTCCTCTCAAAGAAAAGCTCCGTTATGCCGAAGTGAGGATCCAACCTTGAGTTTGCATTCAAGCCGGGTTCTGTAAGGGTCATAGATTGATATTTTTGTTTAGTTTAAAGACAGACCAAAGACTGAGACATTTTTTCACATTTTTAAAATGTTTTTAACTTGATCTTGTAGGACTTTTCTCATAATGGAGGTCATGTATAAAATAATTTAAGATTAAAACTGCATTTCTGAACATTTCTTTATTCAAATTGTGTTAGATCAGGAGCAGATGAAGATCGATCGACTTTGTGACGCAAAATGTCCAAAGTCTCCCATCTCCACTAAAGAATTTGTAGGCATCCACCTGAAGACAAGTAGATCCATTAACGTCTTCATTTAAAAGTCAGTAGTGACTTTTTATGTTAGCATGGCGTTTTTAAAGTTATAAAACTGATGTTATTATGTATTTCTGAGCGCTAGCAGCTCCGTGCTAACGTAGATGACTGGCGACTGTTGATGATGTCATCGAGTGGGAATGACGTCTGAATCTGAAGGCACCATTTTTCCATTACTCTCCGATTGGAGAGCTAAATGTAGGGGGAGGGGAAGAATTTATCTATATCTTGGTCCATGTTTTCTGCTCTGTAGTTCACGATCACTCCACTAGGGGCAGTAGAAGCGGTTCCCTGCTCCCTTCAATGTGGCTGCTTCCATGAAATCTCAGAAACATTTTTGGTGGTGAAAGTTTTAGCTAATTTTAAAAACTTAATTGTGAGACAAACTCATCCATTCAAATTCATTTTTTAAAGAAAAAATGTTGATAATTATTACTTTTTTAAATCTTGTATCGAATTTAAAACAGCGGGTAAATAAGGTACTTTTTTTCCTGAAAAATCGTGTCAATATTTTTGCATCCTTAACTAACATAGCAAAAACTTACCAATTACCCAATGTCTATTTTAAATATATTTCATTGAAAACAAAAAAATAACATTTTAAATAAAATATATACATTTTCTGTGAATTATTTGATTTAGAGAGTTTTACAGTAGTATATAGACCCACTTCGACCATCTCTTGATACTGTTTATGTAGAGCAAGCCCAACCCCCCCTTCCTGTCATCCATAACTGAGAGGTCTCTGTTTACCCCCACTAGCTTACAGCCGCTAACACACCATTACTGGTGCAACAAAAATGGCGATCAAAATTGGAGCTATCCAGAACCAGATACCAGCCCAGACGAAGAAAAAAACAAAAAGACGTAAATGTTAATAAATAAATATTGAGAAATGCAATTTTAACCTCAGATTTCTTAATATATGACATTTGTTTTAAGAAAAATATTGCAAGAACATGTCAAAAACTTCAAAAAGTGTCTCTGGAGCACAACCTTCTCCCCCAAGTATCTTCCTGTAAATACGTTATTGTCTACAAGCAGAAGTTTCATATGCAGGATTTTCTTGAGGTCAACATTTCTTCTGGCACGCCGAGCTGTTTCTGCACTTTATTCCCCTTTAATTTAACAGCTCCGGCAGCTTTTCTAGTTAAATCGACTGTTCATTATTGAGACCCCGTTTTACGAAGGGGCTGTGAGGTGCAATTTAATGAATCTCTGGCACAAAGCTCCCTTTCAGCGCCGCGCGAAGAATAGAGGCTATTTAGACCCTGTAGGGCTTTATGTCAAAGGCAGCCCATAATAGTTGTCAGGCCGGGGCAGAAATTCCCACTGGCCTGGGAATGCACTAGAAATCAACTTTTGCCATGAGCAGATTAAGACACAAGTGAAGCGGTTGGAGGATCCTCCCAAACATCGCCATCTGTTTGGGTACATAGATTTTCCCACAGAAGTGAAGTTGATCTTAAGGGGATTTTTGGGAGAAAGTCACAGATGACCTGTTTCTTTTTTACCTTAAATGCTATAATAGTTACTAATTTTTGACTTTTAAACATTTTGTACTCTCTTATCTTTGAAAATAGTGGTTTTTCACCAGTTTGGGCTTTAAAAAGCTGCCACCAAAGGCTTTTCTGCTCACTGTTACAGTAATATCCTCCAGCTTCTTGAAAGCCTTTGCGGTTGAGCACACACAGCATTTAAGGCGGAGGAGGAGGCTCCTGACGGAGGTTATTGTCTTCGGCTCGGCAGGGAACTTCAGACAAATCCCCTCGTACATGCAGGTGGTCACCCACAAGCAAAGAGTTAAGTCCTGCGACTCCTTGGCCCCTCCTCTTTGATGTTCTGACATCATTAGCCCTGCCCCCTGAAAGATCTGCCCGCTTTCTTCAGAGCCCGTCACTTCAGCTCCACAATGTTTGTGGAAACCTGACGAGCAGCATCAGGACCGAGGGTTTTTACCAGAGGAACAAAGCCATGATCTGACGGGGCGTCTGAGGCCCCCAGAGGACGCCGCGGCTCTAATGGCTGTTCAGACGGCAATCATGAACCCCCAGTTCATGAGTTTCTGCTTCCCCGGGTCTGTGATGGAGTTCGACATGGAGAAAAGTCTGGACGGGAGCCTCCTCTGCGAGGCGGAGCAGGACGAGGACTTCAAGGAGACCACCCGGGACCTCCTGAGCTTCATAGACTCGGCCTCCAGCAACATCAAGCTGGCTCTGGACAAGCCGGTGAAGTCCAAGCGGAAGGTCAACCACCGGAAGTACCTTCAGAAGCAGATCAAACGCTGCACCGGCATCATAGCGCCTGCAAATGGAGCAGAGACGCCGGTAAAAAGACAGAGCTCCCCCGTGACCCAGCAGAGCTCTTTGCAGAACAAAGTCCTGCCTAAACGGGACGGAGTCCAGGCCAACCTGCAGAGCAAGAGCCTGGCGGCTCTCTTCAGCCCCGTGAAGGACATCCGGGGGGAGAAAGCCAAGAAGCCGCCCCTGAGGCACCGCAACCTGCCTCCGTCGTTCTTCACCGAGCCTGCCAACTGCTCTAAAGTCAGCCCAGCGTCCGAGGTGACCCTCAAGGACCTGGAGCGCGGCAGTCCAGACTTCTTTGAGCTCCTGGGACCCGACTACAGCGGCATGGTTAGCGACCAGGAGCTCTACCAAAGCGTGCCTCTACGCATGCAGCCGGAGCTGGGAGGCCTGGACCCCGCGTCCTACGACGCTCATCATTTAGTAGCTCATCATCTGTACGCAGACCCCTGGACTAGCTGCTCAGGACCTTCCAAGAAACTAGGAGAGAACCTGCGAGCAGGCCCGGCCCAGCCCCCCGCCTACTTCCAGTCTGAGGAGGCGTCCGGGGGCATGGATGATAACGCACTGTGCACTTTGGCTTTTCCAAACTTCTTCACTGACTGCTCCATACCTCAGGTTACATATGACTTAAACAGTGGCTACAGCAGGTCCAGCTATTCGTCACTTTGAGGAACATCGAGAAGATTCATAAGTTCTGGCACAAAATCTCCACAAATCACCCCAAATATGTATTTCCGTCTCCTCAGGGGGTTCACTACAAGAGAATGAAGGGAAAAGAAGCATTTTTCCAGTCTACACGTGATCATTCGGATAAAATAAATAAAGGATGGAGCAGAAGTAGTTGTTGGTTTGTCTCACCCTAGGAAGCGACACTAACTGTAGATCTGGTGTTTCACAAAACCACTGAGGCACTTTCTAGATCCTTTTAGAAGAAGTTCTGTAACAGCATTAAAGTCCAGATTAAAATCTATATTTAGAGATTTTTATTGCTCTGAATTTATTTTCAGCTGGCAGATTGAACAATTATTTCTTTCTTTTTTTATTTTATTTTTTTTCTAAAAAGCTTTTAATGTAGCTAATGTAAGACGAGAAATAAAGCTGGTCTTTATTACTGTGTGTGTTTTTGTGCTGATCTTTAAACGTGTGTGTCGTTTTCAAGAAATGTTGATGGAAAAGAAACTTTTGAACAAAAAACTTTAACAAGATTATTATATAAAAAAATAGATAACTATAATTTTTGCACTTTTAAATATTAAAAGTGACAGAAATTGGGTTGAAAGTTTTACCAAAATTCACACTGTGTCACTGTATTGTTCCACTCCGGTGTCCTAAAATTTAAATATTTGCATTTATATTATCTAATTTCCATGTGTTTTCCAGATAAACAGATTTCTGGAGTCAATCAATGGAGATTAATCTGATTAAAACTCTTCAGCTTTGAAGTAAACTGCTTTAGCTCCCTCTGGTGGCCGTTGAGGGTTACTTCACTTACAGTGTTGAGCAGAGGAGATCTGCAGGATGTGGATTTATTCTTTGAAATATTTGAAGTTTTGATTTTACTTTTTGATAATATTTTTAAAGCAACATTTGCATGTAGGTGATTATTTATTATTTAAAATTTCACATTAAAAGCTTACCCTCTAGTGATTTTTAATCAAAACATCAAAGAAAGTTTTTGCGTTTGTCTTGCGTTTTGAAGTACTATTATATGTATTTCTCATTTTATGTTATATTATATAAACTCTATTAAAATATATAGTATTTATTAATCCTATTATAAAATAAAGACAGAATTATATTTTTTAATGACGATAATTGGTTATTTTTTTGCAGAAAATCACTTTCTTTTAAATTTAAAGACCCACATTGTCGTCTTTTCTTCATTTAATTTATTCATTTGACTTTTCTTTTCATGAAACCCTCCATTTTATTTAAATCCACATGGTTACAAATGTTGACCCTTTTATTTATTTTTTTCCTGGATGCGTAATGCTTTTTATTTAAGTTTGCATACAATCTAAATTTAAAAATGAAAATGCAAACTATAAGGTTTATATTCTTTAAAAATGTATTGTTTTTAAACCTAAACTTTTTAACCTGAACTTTTAACTGTTGTTTGTTTACTGTCAGTCAGTTTTAAGGTCTTTTTAAATTAAAGCCTTTTGATATATTTAAACTTTATTTGGGTTTCTTTTTACAAATTCCACAAAAATTTAGGTTTTGTTTTTGTCAAAATTTGTTTTTTTTCATGTCAAAAATTACCATAATAACACTTTCTATTTTTAACTTTCATTTTATCCTTGATGCTAAGTTTTTTTTCAACGACTCCAAGGATTCAATCATTTTTTAGGTCAAATCTAACCAATCCTCCTACAAGTTTTGACTGTTTATTTTCTGTTGAGTCATTTAAAACCCATCCACTTTCTTAACCCATTTTACCTGAGGTGCATAAACTCAATTGGCTCTAAAATGATAACTAAAGCCATCATTTTGAATTAAAAACTCCAAAATGTTCTGTTTTAAAGTAAATTGTTAATTTTAATCAAACTCAAAGCATGATTTTGTTCAGCTTTCATGTTTCCACAGCAAAACAGTCCATGCATCTGCTCCTGGTCCGGCCTTTCTGTCAAACTTAAGAACCTTCTGTGGCCCACATGGTAAAAGATTTGCCTACTCTTGTTTTGGAGTCACCAGTTAACTTATGAAGCATGTTTTTGGAATGTGGGAAAACCCATGAAAGTTCCCACTCGGGAATCAAACCATCTCACCACAAGGGGGAAGAGTGCTAACCACTACACCACCGTGTACCCCACTAATAACTTAAAATGAAACAAATATTGATTTTAAACCCACATACTTTTTTTATAATGAAGCTACAAGGAGGCTTCCTAACCACAAAACTAGGATTCTTCATGTGATAAACTGCTGTGTTTCAGCCATAATTCCCAATATTGTTAAAGGTTAAAATAAACTTGATTATGATTTTTTCTTAAGTAACTGTAATTTTAAACTCATTAAATATTAGAAGATCAGCAGCTGGCATGCAGTACCTCACCATTGGTGCTAGATGGCAGTAGTGCTCCACAGAAAACCCCCTGTCCACCACTCCCATGCAGCCTGAAATGATGCCTGATACTTTCTCATGTAATTGAACCCTTTTGTGGTCACAACCGGTTGGTTCTTCAGACGTCTCTCCACAAAATAAATTGCTTCATAATTTAGTAGGTTGGTTGATTATTAATGGTTGTTAAACACGATTTTCAATCTCTGTCTTTTGGCTCCAAAAAGGATTCCCACCCTCGCTCTTAGGAGCAGATGCCGCCATGAGGCTCACATTGATTGTAACTTTCTTGGAGATGATGTTGCCGTCAGCATGTTTGCACCAGTCGCACAGGCAGTTGGCTTCATGAGCAAACTGGTCAACGCTGGCGCACGTCACACAAAGGCAAAACCAACATCTTGCAGATCAGCGCACTGTACACACAGAGAGCTTTGGATTTTCTGTCTCTTTGTTGACACTGGCTGACGCATTCATACATTCAGATTAGATTCCACTGATGGAGCCAGGACTGTATCCTGCTCGGGATTTATGACACACTGGAAATGCAATGTTTGTCAAAGTGATTAACCAAATCTGTGTTGGTGCAGACCAGAATACCAAGAAGCAGATATCCCAGGGAGGACTTATTAGATTTGGCCTGGGATGGTGGCTGACGTCATGGTTTCTGTCTTTAACACGGGTGGGGATGAGTTAACATCACAAGCAACCTGTGTCACTAAGCTCATGTTAAACTTTTACATTTAGAGAACGACTGAAGCTTTCCTGCTATGCAGCTCGGCTAATCCTCATCCTTCAGAGCTTTATGCCAACACGTGTTCTCCCAAAAGATGTGGATTTATGTCGAAATCTGGAGTGTTCGAATGATTTTTACTCTCTTTCTGTCAGAAAAGTCAACATATCTGTTCAAATTATTGAGAGATTCTTTGGTTTTCAGTATAGAAACACTGATTGAAGTTTTGATTGTTATTAAAGGTTTGATGCCAGTCAGATGTCAAAAACAGCTGCTGTTCTGGTGTGATTTAACAGGATGCTACCAAAGATTCTAGATTAGAAACTGTCAATCTTTGAAAGGTTACATCAGTTCAGACCACTCCATCCTTTCACAGTGGGAAAGATTACAAGCTCAATGAAATTGGTAAAAGCCTGAAAATACACAAGAGGGGTTCGAACCATCACATGGTTCTTGTGACTGCAGGTTACCACACCCCCAAAAGGGGGAGGAGTCAAACATCGAGGGCTATTTTCACACATTCTTAAATGTGATGGGAAACTAGTAGGGCTCGATACTATTGATTAATTGTAATTGGTTGTTTCAGGCGATTTATTTTTTGAAAATCAAGGTTTTAATTTTCCCAACTCTCTGCCCTCTAGGGCTTCCGTAGTTTGCTGTAAAGTCAGCCGGTCTATATTTTGCAAAGTGCAGACATGAACGCTGCAGCTAGCAGAGGAGATTCTTCAGAGAGAGAAGAAGCTTGTTCGCAAAAAAAGAGAAACAAAAAAAAAAATATGCGTGTCCCACTCAACCCACCACGCCCATTTGCTAATCTCCCTTTGCTAATCGTCTCCGTGGTAATCATCTTTATGTAGCCTTTAGCTCTTTGGGTGATGCAGCAGCGGGAAATGCAAGGATTTTCAGCTGGATCCAGACAGAACTGGAGGAGAAAGCTGTTGGTCTACAGCAGCAACAGAACATTTACTAAAAGATTTGAAGACAGCGCTGTTGTTACACACTGACGCTTGTATGCTACGATACTAGCCGCTAATGCTAACAAGCTGTTCCTGTGTCTCCTATATGTAAACACGGAGGATCAGTTCAAAGTCGAGAATCGCTTTAAATACAACAAAATACAACATTCATTCATAGTACATTTATAAAAATTGTATTTTATAAATATAATAATACCAGACATGAAAAAGTCTGAGATTAGATTTTTTTTTTATATATATATCACCCAGCTCTAGAAACTAAAGACCTCAGTCTGTATTTTCTAGAGCTGGGTGATGCAGTCCCTTGCTCCAGGCTTTTTCTTTCACAGCTCCATCCATCCATCCGTCCATCCATCCATCCATCCACTTCTACTCATCGGGGACCCGGGAAGCGGCTCTACACCAAGCTGTCTCCAGGTGACCGAGCTTCTCATTCTATCATCATTTCAGTTGCTTGTATTCGGGACCCGGATCTTTCGGTCAAGACCATAGGTGAGTACTGGAACCAAGATCAACCGGTAAATTGAGAGCTTTGCGTTCTGGCTCAGCTCTCTCTTCACCACAACAGGCCACATAATAGTGAACTTTTCATTGGAAGTGGCTGCTTGAACACTTGTTGCCTAAATTAGTAGAACATTAAAATTTACATTTTAAAATGATGTAAATTAAAGAAAAGCTCACCAACTTTCTTTTTTGTGTGTTAAAATAATTTGAACCTCTGAAAACTTTATTTTGAAAGCAATAACTGACATTTTTAACCAATGAATTTCAGATAATATTAAGAAGTTGGTGCAGTTTTTAAAGTAAACCATTCGAGGTTGCATTATTTTGCTTCTAAAAGCTAGAATGGGACTTTTAATACTTAATAGTGTTTGTAAAAGTTTGAATTAGCAACATTATAGGACTACAAGTTCAAGACAAGAGTTTTCTTTTTTGTTTGTTTTTACTTACACCACCCACTAGAAAAAAAAAATCAATGATTTTTTTTTAGCATAGTCTAATTTTTTTGGGGGATTATATCAAAAAGCATTAAAATAAATACCCACCATGTCTTCTAATATTTTGAAGATGCTGTTATTTAGGAATAATCTTCCTTCCACCTTTAACGTCTTACAGCAAACACCATAAAAGTAATCAAGGTCAGTGTAGACGGATGACTTCCCAGCACACCCAGCAACTGCGTTCCTCACATTCTCTACTGTAAGAGTTCTTGTGTTCAGTCAGAACAAAAGCGCCAGACACCGCAAAGGATGCGTAAACATTCATTTTAAGAGTATATTACATCCCAGCTTGATCTGTTTCATGTCGATGTTATGAAATTACTTTAAAAAAATGTGTTTGGTACATTAGATTTCTGTCCATACGCGTTTCATGTTTCACCGCTTTTCATTTCAGGCTGCGTTTCTCCTCTGCAAGCTATGATGCACAGTTTTTCCTCAGGGTGTTGTGCTAGCTGACTTCAGTGTACTTCAGTCAATTTGACAACGACTGAAAGGCGTGCAGCTAACAAACGTTCAGGAAAGATGAAGACAATTTGAAAGACAAAGCTAGCCTAAGTTTTCCATCCCCCTGCAGATGCGCCTCCATACTGACAGAAGAAACAATTTCATGGAAATCAGATCAATAAATATTAGTCTGGGAGTCGATTCCCACTCAGATGGCAGATTCTGTCGACGTTCTTGTTGCTGCAGCGAACAACTGGAGTCAATAAGACATCTCTGCGATCAATGATTGATGACGGTCTTCAGCGACATTCCCATAGACTTCATTACATCCAATTTCCCCTCACTGCTATTTGGAATCACAGCAACTACAAAATGTTGTTAATTGAACTACACTGCATGGTGTTTGGAGGAGGGCAAAAGAAGAACAAATTAAAGCCACTAGCAGTGTTGTAGGCCCACAGGTGCTACCTCTCCCCGCCATTGTGACCCCCTTTCTGTTTCACAGGCTAAACAGCTGCTACACTCAACGTGCTCACAGCGCCCTCTTTCTACACAAACTCACAACAAAGCAGACGATTCACACCCCCTCACAGCAAAATTTCACTTTGACTAAGATGAAAATGCGAATGATACAAATAGTTAAAAACGCATCTCAGAATAACACATTTCAAAAGATTTTAGCCATGCTTGCTATGCTAATGCTAGTGCTCTAGCATTGAGTTCAGCATTATCATATCTCTTGAACACATTACTAAAGGTACTAATTATGCTTGCTATACCAGTAAGAATAAAAGTGCTAGAAAGCATCATTAGCTGTCTTGGAAAGACATGCTGCTAAAGATGCTAGCTATGCTAATGTGTCTAAAAGTGCTAACATTACTTTTAGCTCCATCAAATTCTCAAAACAAACTGCTAAAGACACTTATTATGCTAACGATGCCAGTTTTGCATTGTATTCAGCTGTATTCAAAGCTGTATTCAGCATTGACAACTTTTTCAGAAAAACACATTCTTTAAGATTGTTCCAATTCGGCTAACTGTATTTGCTATGCCAACGTAGCTAAAAGTGCTGCATTTAGCATCATAAACTGCCACAGAAAAAAAAGGAAAGATGCTAAAGATGCTAACTATACTATTGTGCCTAAAAGTGCTAGAATTTTGTTTAGCAGCATCAGCCATCTAAGAAAAACACTTAAAAATACCAATTACGATAAATATGCTAGCTATACTAATTTGGTTAAAAGCACTAGCCTTGTGACCAGCATCATTAGCTGTCTCAAAAAAACACATTATTAAAGTTGCTATTTATGCTAATGTGGCTAAAAGTGGTGATATTGCATTCAGTATTTTAGACTTTTTTAAAAAATACATTGTTAAAGATGCTAATTGTGCTAACTATGCAAGCTATGCTAATGTGTTTAAAAGTTCAAGAGTGGCTTTTGCCCATTTTAACTAAACTCTACTGCTAAAGACACTTATTA
>NC_050524.1:7482410-7499098 GCF_002922805.2 Oryzias melastigma | reverse complement strand
ACCGTTATTCCCTTAATTTAGAACTTTTCTCTGAACCTTTAGATGAACACACTCCTTAAGCATCAACTTTTTATCAAAGCCCTAAGGTTTATTTATAGTCATTTTTTAATGTCTTTAACATTTTTTTAAGAAATTGACTTTGTTCAAATCACAAATGTTTTTTTTCAATCATAGAAGAGTAAAGATTAAAACTAGTTAAGAGCAGTAAAATAATTATTTTAAAGGTTTTTTTTTAATGTCATGCATATAAAAACATGCTTAATATGTGCAACATGTTTGCATAAATGTGTGTAATGTTACTGATCAGTGTTGTTGTGAGTCACAATGAAATGGAGCACTAAATCAGTGTGTGTTTGTGTTGCTGGGGTCAGTGTGAGCAAATGCTAGAAGTTCCCAGCACACCTGAATGCAGCAATAGCGAGTTCTTAATGAGTGCATAAGTGCGGAAATTCCACGCAGCCCCTGAACGCACCTCGTGCGCGGTGAATGTGACAGTTAAACCCTTTAAGTCTGCGCAATTAAGTCAGGATTAAATGTTTTGAATCAACTCTGGGATGGATGTTTGTGGTGACCAACAGTGGAGGAGAAGCAGACTCCATCATGTTGTGTTTGAGCCTCAGAGATGAAGAACAGAGACTCACCTGTCAAAGTCAAAGAGCTTTTCTGACCGCCAAAATAAGTTTTCCCCACGTTTGGCAGTTGTTAATTTAGAGCTTTTCCTGTATTAACACATGGGTTATAGAATGTCATGTTATGACTGACTTAAAAATAAAACATTCTACAAAGTAGACCCCGCCCTCCTTCCTCATCCGTCCTCTTCGTTTAGGAGAGACCCGCAGCTGAACTGTCCCTCCGCCCCTCCCTCTCTCTAAACACCTGTCCGTCTCCTGGTCAGCGGACAGGGGCGCCTGCACCAGCAGAGGGCGCTAATTCGCTGATTTCAGGCCATTCAAAACATAACAGATTACGCAGATTATTATTTTCCTCCCAGCGCTGAGATGCCGCCCCCTTAGAATCGGCGCCCCGAGCAGCTGCCCGTATTGCCCGTGCCTAAAACCGCTACTGCTCCCCGCCATTGTGACCCCCTTTCTGTTTCACAGGCTAAACAGCTGCTACACTCAACGTGCTCACAGCGCCCTCTTTCTACACAAACTCACAACAAAGCAGACGATTCACACCCCCTCACAGCAAAATTTCACTTTGACTAAGATGAAAATGCGAATGATACAAATAGTTAAAAACGCATCTCAGAATAACACATTTCAAAAGATTTTAGCCATGCTTGCTATGCTAATGCTAGTGCTCTAGCATTGAGTTCAGCATTATCATATCTCTTGAACACATTACTAAAGGTACTAATTATGCTTGCTATACCAGTAAGAATAAAAGTGCTAGAAAGCATCATTAGCTGTCTTAGAAAGACATGCTGCTAAAGTTGCTAGCTATGCTAATGTGTCTAAAAGTGCTAACATTACTATTAGCTTCATTAAATTCTCAAAACACACTGCTAAAGACACTTATTATGCTAACTATGCCATTTTTGCATTGTATTCAGCACTGACAACTTTTTCAGAAAAACATTCTGCTAACTATATTTGCTATGCCAACTTGGCTAAAAGTGCTGCATTTAGCATCATAAACTGCCACAGAAAACAACAAAAGATGCTAAAGACGCTAACTATGCTATTGTGCCTAAAAGTGCTAGAATTTTGTTTAGCATCATCAGTCATCTCAGAAAAACACGTTGCTAAAAATACCAATTACGATAAATATGTTAGCTATACTAATTTAGTTAGAAGCACTAGCCTTGTTGTCAGCATCATTGTCTGAGAAAAACACATTATTAAAGTTGCTATTTATGCTAATGTGGCTAAAAGTGGTGATATTGCATTCAGTATTTTAGACTTTTTTAAAAAAATACATTGTTAAAGACGCTAATTGTGCTACCTGTGCAAGCCATGCTAATGTGTTTAAAAGTTCAAGAGTGGCTTTCGGCCATTTTAACTAAAACCCACTGCTAAAGACACTTATTATGCTAACTATGCTAATTGTGTTGAAAGTGCTAGCAGTCCATTCAGCATCATCAACTGTCTTAAGTAAAAACATTGTTAAAGATGCTAATTCTGCTAACAATATAAACTGTGCTAATGTGGCTAAAAGTGCTAGCATTGCCTTAGGGACCTGTCTGAGTTAAAAACCGCTAAAGATGCTATTTTTGCTAAGTATATTAGCTATGCTAATGCGGCTAAAAGGGCTTACATTGCATTTAGCATCATCAACTGGCTCAGAAAAACACATTGCTAAAGATGCTAATTCTGCTAACTATATTAGCTATGCTAATGTGGCTAAAAGTGTAACCATTGCAGTCAGTATCATTAACTGTCTTAAAAAACACATTACTAAGGATGGTAATTACACTAACTATGCTAGCTAAGCTACATTCAGCGTCATCACTGTAGCCCATTATTTGGACTTAAAACAGGTACAAAATGTTGTCCATGAACTACACTGCATGGTGAGTGCTTGGAGGAATGTAAAAGAAGAATAAAGAAATGTTTTTCTGTTCACTTCCCCCTGCTGAAAAATTCATCTAACCATCCATCTTGTTCAGGGAAATGCTTGGGGGAGGTAAGTATCAGGTGTTTTTAAGCAAAGCCGTTTCCTCAGATTCTTCCTCTGCGTGGTCATGCTCCATCAGAGTCACAGCAAGAGGCTTTGTGCCAACTGTCAACATGGAAACGAAAGTTTTATTACACTGGTCTCCCTGAAATCTCCCTTCTAGTTTCCTGGATTCATTCTGGATATCTCCATCCACTTGTGCTGCTTCTTTTTGAATCTTTAGAGAGGTAAATATTTGGAAATTATGTCCATTTTCATTATAGCATTTAAGTTCAAAACACTTCAGATTTTTTTCTTTTTAATCATTTTTTTTTATATAAATGCTGTGTTTTTGTTGCTGATGTTCCCCACTGCTCGTTGTCCTTGTCAGGGCTGTCCTCTGCTCTCTCGTCTGGATGAATCAGGTGACCTTCATCCAAAGAGGAACCACTGAATGTTGTGCTGGTAATCATCATCATTTTCCCTACTTACAGCTGCAAAACCCTTGAGTTCATCAGTAATAGCAACATTTGAGGAATGGTAAAATCCGACAAACAGCTGCACGCTATAATTCTGCAGCAAAAATGGGCACAGCGTGCTTTTTGCACATATGTTTCTCAAGCATTTTTTAATTTTCTGTCCATGAATGAAACAAACTGAGGGATCTGGGTATTTTTAAAGCAGTGCCCTTCTTTCAGGACTTTGGAGGAAGGTGATCGTCAACTCTTCTTAATAATTAGGGTCTATAGTTGTGGTTTAAAAGCCGTCCTTACCATAAAAACATAATTTTTCTGTAAAAGCAAAAAAAAAAAAGATAATTCTCTCTTTCTCTCTCTTTATATATAGGGATTTTAATGCTTTTTTTTCCCTCAAAGGCAAAATGATCAATTAAATGGGGGAAATAATGCTTCTAAAAGATTTAATATAAAGCAAAGATGCTGCAAGTTTTATACCCTTAATAAAATATCAAAAGTAAATAAAAGCTCAGAGTTTATCCACTGTGAAAAGTGATTGGTTACAGGTGGACAGCATTCTAGACACTTGCCGGTCCTAGAAGCCCGGTTGCTCTTCTCTGCTACATTCACATCGAGCATGTGCAGTTTCAGCCCTTGGTGTTTACACCGGACAAGCATCATACAAGCAGGCAATGGCAGGGATGGGCTTCTTCTTCTTCTTGTTTCTCTACTGTTTAGAAGAGCTTTTCTGTCACCTACACTTGGAAGGTCAAAGGCCAAAGCGGTGCAAATGTAGCAAATCTTGCTCCAGACTTTTTCTTTCACTATTCTGAAATATGAAAGACTTGATATCATATTATTCCAGGATTGTACAAACTGTGAATTAGTTAGTTAGATAGTTGGCACTTCCATGCTTTGATAAGGACACTACCTTCCCGTCATTACCAAATTTGAGTCCCTCATTGGTCAAAGTTTAACTGGTTGAAATTCCTGCATGCCATCAATGAAAACCTTATTTGCCCAAGAACCGATATAAAAATTTCAGTAGATCTGAACGCGGAAGCCAGAAACGTAGATTTATGTGTTCACATAGACTTTTAATTGAAAGTGGGCGCTTGAACACATGTTACCGCAGCCAGTGTGAACGTAGTTCATCAACGGAGCTATTGCTCCAATGTTTACAGTCTTTTGACTACATTAGCTCTTCAATCGTTTACTCAATAAATGTAATCCCAGGTGATTCTATTGAGGAGAAAATGGTGTATCAGAGCAAAGCCAATATTAAAGGTGTTTTTTCTCCATGTCAGAATAAGCTGATTCACGTTGATCGTATGAACGGTTCAAAGAGTTATGGGATGTCAAGACGTGGTGTTTAGGTTTCGCCGGCGAAGTCTCAGCTGTAAAAGGGTTCAAGAAAATGCAAGGAGAAAGCCTTTTACTCTCAAAAACTGCATCTTGGCAGCTGCAGCACCACGGGGGCGTTTATGGTGTGGCGGTCGACCACTGATCAGAAAATTGTTGGTTTGATTCCCACCTATGTGTCAAAGTGTCCTTAGGCAAGATACTGAACCCTGCATTCCCTCTGATGGAAGGTTGCCAGTGTTTGGCAGCGGAGCCACCATCAGTGTGTGAATGGGTGAATGAGTCTGTGACTGTAAAGCACTTTGGCCTTTTAAAGAAGGTAGTAAAGCGCTATACAAGTATACGCCATTTACCATTTTACAAAACTTCTGAAAGGTGGAATCAACTAAATCACAGCATCAGGTTTGCTGACGATCAATCAGCAGAAACACTTCATATCCATTATTGAGCACTTCAGTGGAGCAATAATGGTTTGAAGTTGTTTGGAGCCCAAAGATCCACCAACCCTAAAACTATTTTTATTTTATTTGATCTTTTTAATAGAATTAGGGTCATGGAAATAGTAAAGAAAAAAAACGTTTGTCCTTTTTTTGTATTTATACCTAGACTTGCTGTATTTGAGTTGATATTATGGTTTTAACATTTAAAAAGTTTGAATTTCAAGACATTGCTTAAACTTTTTAAACATGTCGGTAATTGTGACCTTTTGATTTTCAACTGAAAGGTTGAACATTTTGTGCACATCCTCAGATGTTCTTGACACATAGCATTTGCCATTTTCAGTTTTTGTGCATTCGTGTGGGCGTCTGTTCCGTATCTTCTCGGCAGATCCTGGTTTCAATTGCAGCCATCCTTTTATCTGGTGTTTAACCTGCCTGGAAAAAGCCTCAGCCTCTCCTGCAACACTGAAGAAAGACAAAAGTAGAAAGCAGATTGATGACTGGGACTGATCTGGAGTTCACAGTCATAAATAAATAAAAGAAGACATAGCCTTTGTTACCTGCTGCATGGAAACTATTTGGGGCTTATTTTTCTCATTATTCCATAAATAATACATAATGACTTCATGCCCAAACTATATGGAAGCAGGTGAGCAAAGATGCCTTGAAAGAGCCACTCCGATTATCTTTTGATCTATTTTAAAAGCATAGAAGCATTGCCAGTGTTTTTTAAATATTAATGCAGTTTTTACCTAATGTCATAAAATATGTAGTTTTCTAGGACATAGTTTCTGCAGAGCGGCAGTACCTCATTAGAAATTTGTCCGAGTTGTGGGCCGAACTGTTCGAGTGGAGCAGCCAAGTTTCTATCATGAACAACTGAGAGCCCTCTGTTTAAACATGCCTCCCTCTAGCTTACAGCCTCTCACACCCTCAACCTGCGTTCACACTGAATGCGATACGTGCGACAAACGTGTTAAGCCAATGGCACAGACACGAATTGAGGCGATTTGAGTTTCTGCAGCACAATTTGAGCAATAGGCGGAGCGGTCGGGCTGCAGTACAATTTGAACGGCGCTGCACGAATTGGGTGGGAGAGGTCGTTGTGACGCATCTACCAATCAGGAACTCAGCTTTTTAGTATCATTTTCAGTGACTCAATTAGTGGGTAGAAAAATGAATCCAATGCTTGTGTTTTTGTCCTGAACTTCCATCTAATTTCTTAACCGCGGGGTTACCAGAGCTCGTCCCGGTTACTGTTATGTGAAAGCGGGACACACTTTCATACGTGGCTCTCTGGCTGCAGCCAGCCATCTTTTGAGGGGCCGGCGGAGCTCGCTTGCACGTTATGCGGAGGCAGCCTGCATGGGTTATTTTTCTTTTTTCATTTAGACCATTTTAAAAATGTCCCCTCATTTTTATTTTTCCTCTCTCGGGTTAATGCGAGGCAGTGAGCCTTCAAACTCCACAGAGACACAGAAACACCAGGGAAGCGGCTGTCATACAGACACAGGCGCCGGAGTTAAAGTGAACTAGGTCCCAGTAACGGAAGAATTGCAGAATGATCACATGAACCCAGACATCTAGACAAGTAAATAGAACTCTTCACCGTTTCTTGATGACACACCACTCCATGTAACGATCAAGTCAAATAAACTTTTTTTAAAAAGTGCTTTAACACAGCCAGACTGCTACAAAGCGATGTATATTAAAACACCAAGAATACTAATGGATAAAACATAAGCATCAAACAATCAGTCTAAAAACATTAGCGGGTACCTCCTCTGTATGGCGTCCAGCTTAAGGAACACGTTTTTTGTCAGGCGGCAAGGAGCTAAATTGCTACGCAGAAAAAGACGTGGGGCCCAAGCAAAGTTGTCGCACAAATCGCGTTCGTTGTGAACGTAACATAACATTACTTATGCAACTTGGCCTGTCAGATGTGCTTTTGACAACACAAAATGCATTTTTTTTCAGAATCACAATTATTTGATGAAAGAAAGACTCAGAAATGCAATTTTAAGCTTTCTTTATATATGTCCTTCATTATCAGAAAAATTCCACAATTTCTATTGGAGTGGGTTTTTAACAAGAGCACAAACAGATTTGCATCTTTTTTTATCCACCTGTCCAAAGTCTTTGGTGTGTGCTGCACCCACATCAAACAAATAACCGCCTGTTTATTTACCTGTCTGTGCTCCGACATTAACGCGCCTGATGTTAACTGTGTCCCAGAAAAATTAACTTTGGTGGCAGTAAACATCAGTGAGCCAAATTCCATCAAGACAAACAGCAAGCTTGTGGAGCGAACTAAACTAAATCTGTCCAGGCTCGGCGCATCCTATTTTTACCCCACAAAGAAGGTCAGATTGTTAAATGAAAGTGCTCTGAAGTGTTTTTGAAATAATAAATAATCATAAATGTCACTAAATATACTCCCATTTGGCTTTCTGCAGCGCCGGTGACACAACAAGCCTGGATATGCTTGTTATCAAGCTTCTGTCACTGTGTGCAGCTTGATAACACTTGTTTTTCGCAAACGTTTTTTCAGAGCCTTAATGCACAAGTTGCCACGTGTGTAACATTCTCACACTTTCTGGTCTCAAAATAAACGTGACACTGCGAAAATCATCAGAGACGGCGGCCAACGAGGCCCACCAAACTGCTCAGTTGAAGTTTTAATGTCATGCTGCGTAGCTGCGATTATCTCTTTTGGTGCATGTCCCAATTTATGACTCCTAACATTTATGACTTCCCCAGAAACGGAAATGTCTCCCAGACGACTGTCGGGCGTAAAAGCTCAGCGGCGGTGGGATGGCCGCGCGGCGTGGTCTTCGTATCAGAACAAGGGCATCATCCGATCGCGAGATATAAATGTCATTAATCGAGAGGAGAGGAGGTTTTGTTATAGCACCTGCACATCCCAGGAGAAGCATAATAATCATTCAAAGAAGGGACAATCCCATTATCTGTCACAGATTTCTCTCCCCTCATAATTGCAAGAGTCTATCCTTTGGGAAGGAGGTGAAGGGGGTGAAGGACACCGGAATCACTGATATCGGACTATCTGCTGCAAAAATCTAGGGGACATCTATTTTGGTCATGTCTCTGCCACAGCTTGGCACAGGAGAAGCTTGGCCTTTTTGAAAAGCTGGGGGGGAGAAGAAAAAAAAAAGTGTAAATGGGTCTCTGTCTGCAAAGCAGAATTCACTTTTACCTGGTTAATGACAGACGACACAACTTCACCTCCACGTACAACTTTACATGACCTTCCTTATGTCGCATGAGATAAATGAGTGATCTTCACTAAACAACATTTTATGTTTGATTGATTCAAAAATCTTTATTTAAATTCTACCCAAAAAACACAACTCTGTCTTTCTTTAGTCAAAAATGATTCCAGTCAGATCCTTTGCATCACTCAAATCCACACAATCTGATGTATATGTGTTATGTTCTACAGGTTTGGTCTACTTTACTGCTATAAGTCAAACATTTAAAAAATGTTTTAGAAATCCCAAACTTAAAGCCACAAGTGATATTGTACAGCTTGAAGGTGCTACATTCCCTCATCACTCCCTTTTGAGCTGCTGGTCTGACAAAATTCATAGAAAAAAGCATTTTTTTAAGATGCTGTTAGTTTTGTCTCCATAGCAACCATTTTACATTTTGGTCGCCTGAAGGTGACGAACACGTCTATATAAGTCTTAGAAGAATCGGCAAAAGTAAATTTTTTGATTTCCTTGGCGACAAAGGTTTTTTTTATTGACCACGCCCACATTCCTAATAAGTCATATTGTATGTTTCCTTGTTTCATTCACCTTTACCAAACGATTCATGTTTCACAATATACCAGTAAATACTGTGAGTAACAGGGGGAACACCACTTTTGCAAGCTCACTATACCAGTGACCTTGTGGTAGAGTGTCCGCCTCCAGACTGGAAGGTTGTAAGTTCAAATCCAGGCCGAGTCATACCAAAGACTCTAAAAGTGGGACATGATGCCTCCCTGCTTGAATTTCTGCATTACAGGGTGGGATTGGTGGGTTTATCCATGATTCCTGAGTGCAGCTGTGTCTGCAGCTCACCACTCCCCCAGAGGATGCATCAAATAGAGAAAATCAATTTCACATATAAAGGTGTGTGACAGCCAATAGGACTTTAAATTTTTAGAAAAATAAAAAACAACTACTAGGGTGTGGCATTTTGGGAAAATTGCTTGAACAGAATTTTTTTGTTTTCAATATTGTGTGAAAATAATAATAATAAAAAAAAAATTCACACTTTGGTTCAAAATTGCTGCTAAGTTGTTTGTCATGTTGCCCATCCCATAATTTCAAGACTTTCTTTAGATAAGCTTAACATTTTGATCTTGTTGGTGGATTTTTAAGCCTCATGAGAGATTTTGGACCCGTTCATTCATTTTTATGGTTTCACCCCCTGTGACCTCATCATGTCTTAAGCAGAGCCATTTACTAAGTCAAAAATTACATTTCCCATCAATGAAAATTTTGATGAATTCTTGAGTATGTGGAGGAGGTACATTTTTTTTCGCTCAAAGGCACAGTAAGAAAGAATTGTTTAAAATAAATAAATATATATATATATATATATATATATATATATATATTTATGATCCTTTGCTGCAGAACATGATTAAAAGTTGAGAACTAGACATAGGAGTAGAAGACAGTCTAACCACCATTTGGTGGTTAAACCCACCAATCCAACACTTTAATATCATGCTAGGAGGGTCTAATTTTTATAATTTTTTGTGTGACTTGACTGTGGATTTGAACTCAGAACTTTGAATAGCATCTAAAGGTAACCATCCTCACCTGTGACTCATTTGCCTGTAATCAAGGTGTGTGCACAAAAGGTCCTGGAGTTTCTGGGTTTCCAACAGACTCTTGTGTCCTCCACTCAGTGCTACACTAACATTTCTGGATCCTGAGTTGCAGGGAAAACTAAACAGGTGTCAAAAGATCTACGGGAAAAGGTAACTGAAGTGTGTAAAACAGGATGAGGATTTAGGAAGATATCCAAGTAACTGAAAGTGGAAAGTGTTCTGTTGAATCCAGACGACAATCACAAACATTTCTGCCACAACTGCCAGAAAAATCCTTTGAGATGCAATGAAAATCCCACAAATAACTTCAGCTGTGATCCAGGATTCTCTGAAAAACTGTTGTGTGGATGTTTCAAGATGTACAATATGAGGAGACACCTGGAAAAAAATGGTTTTCATGGTTGAGTCGCCAGAAGAAAGACTTTTGCCACAAAATAGCTCACTTACAAAACACCAAACCGCTCAGAGACAAGTCTCCAAACTTATGGACCAAAGTCATTTGGAGTGATAAGACCAAAACTTGAACTTTTTGGACACACCCATAAACTCTACATTTGGAGGGAAGGAGTTAACGAGGCTCAGGGCAGACACTCCACCACAGGGCCTCTCTGTGGTCTTTATCTGATAAACAGCACAACAGACATCCAAGGTGAGTCTTTTTAATTACATTTTTTTTGTTAAAAAAATACTTGGAAAAAAAAATGGAATGAGCTTATGTGTAAGAGTTCAGGTACAGTCATACTCTGACTGCTATAGGAGGGGAATCTATTGACCTGTTTCATGTGGTTTTTTTTGCTATGATGGGATGTGGCAGATGGCAGCACATGTCACCAGTGAGCATATAAAAATACTTGCACAAAAATGAAAAATAACACCAGAAAATATTGTATTTATTGTATAAGTAATTCTATCAACTACAATACGGAACCAAATGTTATTTGTATAGCTCTTTTCCAAAAAAACTATTTCACTTAATGTCTAAAACCCTATTTAAAAGAACGTTGACTGACTCTTCATCAGGAGACACAGCAATGTAGAGTTGTGAGTCATCAGCACACCTGCGAAAACAAATGCAGCGCCTGATGACATCCACAAGTGGCAGCATATATAAATTAAAAAGTAGTGGGCCTAAAATTGAACCTTGGGGGACCCCACAATTGATTTCAAAGACCTTGGAGGAGCATGCATCCATAGTTGCATAAAATCTACGATCTGTGAGATAGGAATAAAACCAGTTCAGAACAATACCAAATATACGCCCAAACCTCTCAGCCTATTGAGTAGAATATTGTGTGACCACAGATATGATTGGAGTGAAGTGACTGAATTGAAGTTATGATAGTTTGATGACAAAATACAAGTGAGGGGAAATTATGAATGCTTCAACAATACATTATTTGCTCAAGAATGTCTTGATTTTGCTACAATACTCTCTGCAGCTGTTTAGACTGGAGATCCGTGTCAATTAAAAGCACAAAAACAGTATTTTAAGTTTTCTTTAAACATTATTGAAGCTCGTGTGAGCTAAAAGAGAAGCTGTTTTTGTCTCACAACCAGCTGGTACAACGTGGAGCCAGAATCGTGGCACTGCTGGGTTTAATTCTACGTTTTGGCCTCACACTGCTGGGTGATTTAAAAAAAAAAAACTAGCTGCAGCAATTTAAGATCAATACTTGAAATCTCTGGGAGTCAGTCTGAGGATTTAGGGACAGAAGTGATTTTGTGAATCTGGCAGCAGGATCCTGAGTGAGCTGAAGCTGAACAGAGTTCTTTAGAAGATTAGACGGAAAACTCTCATGGAGATGGAATCAAGAGTTAGAAATTTAAAATATATATTCAAACTTAGAATGCATAATGGGACACATATCTTTATATTTGATATATGTAATAGATTTAAAAGGTATGTGTTCATTAAAAAAAGAAAAGATAAAAAAAAGATAAAATAAAAGTTAAACAAATAAAACTGTGAAAAGAGAGATTTTAAAAATTATACACCTACAAAAAGGTTAAATATTGTACATCACATAGGAATGTATTTAAATCTTTACTTTTTAATTTCATCACATGAATTTCTCTTACTGTATTTGCTTAAAACAGTTGGAACTTTAACGGACTTCACAGATGTAGGCAGTTCTTTGAAAAAAAACATTTTTTAGGGGTTGTTTGTTTTATCAAAATCCTAAATTTTTACATTAATTTTAAAATATCGTTAGAAAAAATAAAATCCTTGAGAAAAGTATTAGAATAATTCAGTTTTGAATATTGTGCATATGATGAAAATAAGGAATTTGAGGTTCATGGTTTGAAGCAGAAGGTTTAGGTTGAGACTTTCTTGTGTTTATCCTTTGGCTCTAAATAGAAGAAATCTTTGTCTTCTATCCCGTTGCCATGGGTTACCACAACTGACATCTCCTTTGGGTTTAGATGACTCTCTATCTGCATTTATGGGAAATTTAATATGAAAGTAATTATTTGGAAAGTGTGCTTACTGTTGCAAAAAAGGTTTTAAAATGTTTGTCTGTCATGGAAAATGTTGGTGTTCATTAAAACATTAATTTTACTTGCATGCTAACATTTGTTTTGGGCTGTTTTTTTGATGTCGTGGATTTTTTTTTCCTTCAGGATTTTCTGTCTCATGGTTTTAATAATATCTTGAATGACCTGGAAATAAAGAATAGTTCAAAATGTCAGATTCTGTAGGGATATTTTTCAGTTTTGTCACAGATGTTTTTACAAAATGAGAATTTTAAAGGGCTGGGTGTTGCTTTGTGTGTTGATAGCATTGACTGTATGAGAGAACTGGACTGAGTGAGTGTGATGTCACTCATAGAAAATGGCTTACTTCCAGTTCCAATTAAATTAAGTCAATTCAGTCACTATTTTTGGAGATATCGACATCGCCACACACAAAAAAAGGTAAATACTTATTCAAAGTTGGATCAAAGTTGTACGGAGCTCCAGTTGTCAAGCAGCATGCTTTGCTGACTAACCAATAAGCCGTAAAACTTGGTAGATTATTGGCCGATAGCAGTGAGGGCGTTCCCTAACTGCCTTTGATTGGGCCTGGCATAAGCAATATGCAAAAAAATCAGAAATAGGCGCCCCCACAGTACATTTCAATGTAAACTTCTGCGCTTCAGAGAACACCCATGTAAAGAAATGCAACACATTGGTGGAGGGATACACAGCTTTAAGTCCCTGCTCCTGAAAAAAACAATTCTGGACATCGCTTAAGCTGCAAATGGCCCAACAATTGGAGGAGTAGAGGAAGAATTCTGATTCAGCCTTGAATTGTGGTCTAACTCAGATTGTGCTGATGTTGTTGGTCAAACAATGTTGAAATCTGTCATCGTCATTGGAAGAGAAGTGTGGCTGCATGTCACTCGGGTCTTTTATCACAAGAAAAAAACGTTAGAATAGATAATGAAGTAGTACATGTCTTTATCACAACAAAATGGGCAGTAAAAATGGACTTTACTTGTATATTCCTAAAAATTGAATTCAGAAAGCATGCAAAGTATTTTGTTCTTGAATACTATTAATCATAAAACCATTTCCAGAATAACAGATGTACAATAATTGAATTAATTACAATTAAGAGTGGTTAGCTTTCAAAACAAGCCTCTTTAAAGCAGAACATCAAACTTCCAGGATCCAAACCAAACAGTTCCCAGAGTTAAGAGTCGGCTTCTGTTCCTCCCGTGTTTTTTCCTGAGATATCTACATGAAGCAGCTTTCAACTGAGCAAACAATGTACTTGTTTATGTAAGGTGTTGCCAAGTGTACGGTTGTGGTTAACCAAGCTTAAAAAAGGTAAAACTAATCGTCTTTGGTCACACTTTCCTCTCAGAAGCAGAACAAACGGGGCGGCTGTGTGAGCTGACCGCAGAGACGCTCTGTCACAGGAGATCACACGCTCCACACTGTTGTTTGTTCTGCTCCTGCACTTCTGTTTGTTCAGCTTTACATCAAAGTCCGCCCGGCTGCAGAATATTGAAATATGTTGAGCTCTTGCCCGCTGAAGTCTTTTCCCACGACAAAGCACCAACATCTTGGTGGGATGTAGTCAAAATAAAAGTACTAAACCTGATCCCCTCTATCGGAATGAAGAACTTTGGGAGGATGTTACACCACCATCCACTGCATGATGTCACTTCTTTAGAATATTAGAAAATGAGCTTGTTTTAGGTTAGCTGGTTTAGAATTTGGTTTTGGAACCAAACCCTGACAGTGTAAAAGCCTCAGTTTAGGATTGTACTGGATACCAGTCTGAACACTGGTGTTGTGGAGACTCATCCATGAAAACTTTGAATAAATGATGGAATAAACTGAACAAGATTGGTCACAAAGAGTCACTTGACGTTATGGAGCCTAAGGGTTGAAGGTGCACCTGCTGTTCGGATGGTCGGAGGTCTGCAGCCCTCAGGACGCTGGACCCGGTTTAGCGTGCAGGTGGGCTCTGCATCCTGGTGCCGAACCAGTTCTAGCTCACGGTCCGGATGTTGGGCACCCGTGATTTAATGGGAGCGGCCAGCGCTTTTGGGGGGCGATGAGTTGGGGATGCCCAAAACGTAAAAAGAGACGCAGAGGGATCCCGAAGGTCAACACGTGACGACATGGATCTAGGATGTTTTTGTTATGGAAGTAAGAGAGCGCAGACTAGGAGAGATAGATCCAGAACATTTCATCAACAAAAAACACTGCAAACATCCAAATAAAGTGCTGCCTGCTCTCAGCTCCAGAGTCAATTTTCTTTTTTTTTCTTCCATTCTTCTGTCATGTGTTACGCAGTGAAAACCGGCCGCGCAGCTGATCTCGTTCCACCTCCAATTCTTTTACCAGAATCCCGCTCCGGACCGTTTCGGCTTAGTTTCACCCCTGCTCAGTACGTTCCAGCCAGACCTCTCCGGTCATCAGGATTCGGACTTTTATCAGTTCCTAGAGTCAGAACTAAACATGGAGAAGCTGCATTCAGCTTCTATGCACCACAGATCTGGAACAGACTTCCAGAAAACATTAGATCTGCTGAAACACTCAGTGTATTTAAATCCAGGTTAAAGACTCACCTGTTCTCAGCTGTATTTGATGTATTGAAAAGTTTACATCTCCACTGTTGATCAAAGCTTGTTTTAAATTCAGTTATTTTCTCTTTCTTTTAATATTTTATTTTAAGCACTTTGAATCGTTTCTGTACATGAAATGTGCTATACAAAGGAACTTGCCTTGAATACCAACGTTTTTAGTGTGGTTAGGTCATTATAAAGCTTCATCTGCATCTCATAAATGTGTAGAACTTACATTGCCCTTACAAATAGTTCACTCACAACAATCATATGTTCCAATTTCAAGGGATTACCCTTTAAAAATGCGATGTTGTTGACAACACCTAAATAATACACTTTCTTCATCCTATTATAATGCGTTTGTATTGAATGTGATTTGCGCAGCAGAGGCGGACAGTTCCAGTGTTAAGTCAAAGGTACAGATGCGAATTGAGGTCCTGTGGTGCAATTTTGTGTGACGAACGCGACGGTCTGACAGCCGCGTGACAGTGAAGCCTTCAAACTTAGTCACAGCGACACAGAAACACTGCAGAAGCAGCTGTCAGACAGACACAGGTCCTGGTACAGAGAAAGTCTTTGAATGATCACATAAACCCAGACGTGATGTGTTAGTAGAACTCTTCACGATAAATAAATAAATCTGATTTCTCAACATTGTCCGTTTCTCACTTCCACACATTGGAAGTGAGAAAAACATAGACACCGCTCCATGTAACGATCAGGCTAAATTGTTGCTCCTCCCACACGCGGCCGCGGCGTCAAGCACAGGAACACTTTTTTCGACAGGCGCCGAGCAGTAAATTCCCTAAGTGGCGAAGGAGGGGCGGACCATGCAAATGTATTGCGCGAACTGCGTTTTAATCATAAAACATAACTTTTCAACCATTTACACAATCAACAGTAAGCAGAGAAAAGCAGCTTTGCATGTTGGCTTTTGTGCAACACTTTAGCATGTCGGCTTTGGAAAATTTCTCTAACACAATCAGTGGAGGCCCTGCGACAGACTGGCGACCTGTCTAGGGTGAACCCCGCCTTCGCCCTTCAGTAGCCGGGATAGGCTCCGGCACCCCCGCGACCCCGAAAGGGAAGAAGCGGTCAAGAAGATGGACAATCAGTGGATTTACATTGATTGTGTGAACATTCACTACTGTAAAGTGTTGCAAATAAGCGTAAAGCTGCTTTTCTCCACTTCAAAACCCACTGGAGTTGTGTTAATTGTGTAAACGGTTGAAGAGTTACAGTAAGTCTGTTAAAGGTGGTGTTAAAGGATTATGGTGCTCCTCGAACCGGCCGCTTCTCTGGATGGACAACCCAAAAACCTGCAGCACTACAGGTGCAAGAGACAAAACCTTTTTTTTAAGTTTTATTTCATTTAGTAACAGTACATAACATCAAAACAATACTATATAAACATAAAACCGTTAATAAAGGAAAAGGAGCAGAAAGAATAAAACTTTTATTATCTACCCCATTACTAAATCAATCAAATTAAATCCTTTAACTCTAATTAAATCCTTTAACCTTTAATTAAGAACCTTTAACTCGCTTCACCCCTGTTGGGTTGAATGAATGAATTAAACTGTTTATTTCAAGCAATCAGGTAATACAACAAGAACACATATTACATAATCAATCACAAGTAGATTACTTGAAAGGGAGTGAGAGGAAGCGAACTTATATAATCCCACCCCAGTTCAACCTTACCACTTTCTTTACCTGAATTATTAACATCCAGTTCAGGACTTAATATCAAATATTTATACCCTACAATCATGTTATTCAGGATCCTTACGATCAGTCATGTAATTAAATTTCAAACATCCAGAGTATATATTTCTTTATAGGACTCGTCTTAGATTCATAAATCAAAGCGAATCATTCATAGTTACGGGGTTGCTGGAGCCTATCCCAGTCACTGTTC
>NC_050524.1:7463920-7482092 GCF_002922805.2 Oryzias melastigma | reverse complement strand
CACTTGATGAGGCCCGGCAGCAAAAGAATTCATGCACATTTTTTTCTACGGGTATGCTACAAGCAACAGGTCATAGTGAACATTTAGGGTAAAGTAGGTGAGAGTCGGGGGCCTTGAACAAATCTTTGGGTCTTTTCAACCCTCTTCCAATCCTGCTGCCTGTGGGAGTCCATAAGTGCAGTTCACCTGATAACTGTGGATCACCTGTGTGCCCCATATAGCTTTGACCATTTTCGCCCACAGACAATCGCTATCTAGTGATAAGAGCAGTTACAACTAAAGCTTTGCTATGGAAGTCACTAAATCAGCCTACTATCCTCTCAACAATATCTCAAGGATTAAAGATCTGATGTCTAAGCAGGATCTGGAAAAACGAGTGTATGCGTTCATTTTTAGTCGACTTGATTACTGTAACGGTATTTTTACCGGACCACCAAAAAAATAAATCAGGAAACTGCAGTTTATTCATGCTTCGTATGATCGGTCACAAGGAGTCACATGACGTTATGGAGCCTAAGGGTTGAAGGTGCACCTGCTGTTCGGATGGTCAGAGGTCTGCAGCCCTCAGGACGCTGGACCCGGTTTAGCGTGCAGGTGTGCTCTGCATCCTGGTGCCGAACCAGTTCTAGCTCACGGTCCGGATGTTGGGCACCCGTGATTTAATGGGAGCGGCCAGCGCTTTTGGGGGGCGATGAGTTGGGGATGCCCAAAGCGTAAAAAGAGACGCAGAGGGATCCCGAACGTCAACATGCGACGGCATGGATCTAGGATGTTTTTGTTATGGAAGCAAGAGAGCGCAGACTAGGAGAGATAGATCCAGAACATTTCATCAACAAAAAACACTGTAAACATCCAAATAAAGTGCTGCCTGCTCTCAGCTCCAGTGTCAATTTTCTTTTTTTTTCTTCCATAAGAGTGACCGCGGCTTCTGTCATGTGTTATGCAGTGAAAACCGGCCGTGCAGCTGATCTCATCGTTCCACCTCCAATTCTTTTACCAGAATCCTGCTCCGGACCGTTTCGGCTTACTTTTACCCCTGCTTAGCACCAAAATACATGACTGACCTCTTGACCCAGTATGTACCAACCAGACCACTCCGGTCCTCTGGATCCGGTCTTTTATCAGTTCATAGAGTCAGAACTAAACATGAAGAAGCTGCATTCAGCTTCTATGCTCCACAGATCTGAAACAGACTTCCAGAAAACCTTAGATCAGCTGAAACACTCAGTGTATTTAAATCCAGGTTAAAGACTCACCTGTTCTCAGCTGTATTTGATGTATTCAAAAGTTTACATCTCCACTGTTTGTCTAAGGTTGTTCTAAATTCAGTTCTTTTTACTGTCTTTTAATGTTATTTTAATGATCAAACCTTTACTATTTCTTTTAATGTCTTATGTAAAGCACTTTGAATCGTTTCTGTACATGAAATGTGCTATACAAATAAACTTACCTTGGATACTAACGTTTTTAACATCCAGAGTATATATTTCTTTATAGGACTTGTCTTAGATTCATAAATCAAAGCGAATCATTCATAGTTACGGGGTTGCTGGAGCCTATCCCAGTCACCGTTCGGTAAAGGTTAAACCCTGGATGGATTGCCAGTCCATCGCAGAAACTTTATGATTAAACACAAGAAGTGAAATAAAGCAACCAACGCCACAATAGAAACAACAACAACAACAACTGAGGAGGATTCTTGCTTTAAAAAAATTATTCTATTGTTGGCAAAATTGCAAAACATTTAATTTGATAAATGAAACAGAGAGACACAGTTTTTGTTTGCTGGGTTGATGCATAGGATAAAACTGAAGTGCTAGAAAACCCTTTTGGCATCCGGTGTGAAGAAAATATAAAAAACAAGAATATTTAGACCTTAACCTGCTTCCTATTTGAACCTCGTGTGTTTACGTGTATTTGCTTGTTAGTTGTTTTATTGTTTTGTTATAGGAATAAAAAAAATCTCTTCCAAAGACTTTATTCCTTCATCCGCTCATTTGATCCAACAAATGTTCAGAAGTGTGTTGTTTGTGTATTCCTGGCTCCGGCTGCTTGGGTTGTTTGTCTTCGTTTGTGTTCTGCAAGGCAGCGCAGGTTGAGCGGTGCGATTCTTTGAATGATGCCGCGCCCCCTTTTTTTAACGAGCTGCTCATCTGGTTTCTGGAAGCGTTTGATGTTTCGGAGAGGAGGACGGATACCGTTAGTGGCATTTTGTTGTGTCTCATTTGAAATGTGCAGACATCTGTACGCTTTTAAAAAGGAGCGGAAGATAAAAGGAGGGAGGATCTAAAATAATTTATAGGATTTTTGTCTTCCACAGATTGCGGCTCAGAGGACGTTGAGCTGCATTGAGGTTTGTGATCTCGTCTGTATGGATGAGTCCTCTCTCAATGTGATCTTTTACCGCTCCTCTGGGATGGGAGGAAGAAATTTACACATCCTTGAGGAGAGATTGGACCACTGGAGCCAAAAATATCGCAGCAATAAAGTCCAGTGATGAAGAGTGTAATTTTTCCATTTTTTAAACAAGCCAATTAACTCCAACTATGAACTGTAACTACAACTAAATGAATCACCAACAACTTTGGATGTTCCAAGTTTTCATTTATGTGATGTATAGCCCTTTAGCCCCTTTAATATGTTTTGGAGCAATTATTTCATTTCTGGTTGATGTTAAACAACTTCTAATAAGTGCTATTAACAGCAGAATAACTTAAATGCATTTTTCAATCTTAATCTCATCTAGTTTAGTCAAACCATTATGAAAAAAGACAAAATAAAAGCAAAAATAATATTAATTTAAGACGTGAGCATTATTGCATGGCCCACAGACTCACCCTTTTGATTTGCCGGCTGTCACATGCCCCTCACTTTCCCCCACTTCCCCTCCTATCATGGCCGCTTCATTCATTCTGTTGGTATTTTCGCCATAGCAACCATTTTATTTTTTCATCTCCTGGGAGTGACGAACAGGTCTGTGTAATTTTTAGAAGAGTTGGCAGAACTAAATTTTAGGATTTCCTTGGCAACCGAGATTTTTTTATGGAGAGAAAATGGCATCATCCGATTTGTCTGTCCGTAATTCTTGATTTTTAACTCATACATTGCATTTTGTGTGTGACTTTGTGAACTAGCAATTGTGTATTCACATGTACAAAAATTGCAAAAAAATATATGAAGCCGGATTTAATGACACACAAGCTTCAAATAATTTATAGTGGGATCCTTTATTTTCCCTGTTTGGCAGTTTTTAAAAAAAACTAAATAAACATTCAAACTTAAAAAGTTAACAAGAAGAATACGACAGTGGCACCTAAATGCAGAAATTAAAACAAACATGTAATTTCACTGTTTCATTTCTTTACAATACTTATTCCATTGTACCATTTTAAATAAAGAAATCCTACCAAATGGACACATGTCCCTGAAGCCAACAGAAACAACGTTCCCAAATTTCACCATTCAAGACACCTATCAAAACAGAACAAAACATAAGGCTTTCTTGGTGTCTGTAAAACACACTTTTAACCACTGTTCAAAACACAAAAACATCATCTGGCTAAGATAATTCCAGATACAGAACACAAGAAATTCTCACCGATGCAACGTGCAGTCTACCCCCTTTTTATCCTGTCTTCCGGGATTTTCCCATAATCCTCTATGCTCAAGACGTGAAATTGGCGCTATCTGAATAGTAAAACTACGCCCTCTGCTGTCCAAAAGTGGAACATACACAACAAGTCCAGTAACTAAAATACACTTGTTACCACCCGGTTACATATAAAATATAATTCACACACAACAGCTTGAAACTAACTACACAGAGAAATCTTTTATTTATGCACAAATAAGATGTGAGACTCTATTCACGTCTCCAAGATTTGTGTGTAAGTGGTGCGTTTAAATGTTGCTAGAATGCTGGGTCATCAGAGTTTTCTTATCAGCCGCTTTAACTCAGATTGTGAACAATATGTAGAAACTTGACAGTTTTACACTTTCTGAAACAGAAATGCCTGCTAATTAATATGAAAAAGTGTAAATATGTTTTTAAAAGACTAGACACTAAAGTTCTCATCGCTCCCTCACGGCTAGGGCTGTGGATCATTGCTTAGGTGGCGATCCGATTCAATTCCCGAATCAAGCTCCACGATTCACGAATCGAACCACGATTCTTACTTTTTAATATAATGTTTATTGCTATGTGTGTCTATTTACTGGATGGAGGAAATGTTGAATTATTTGTATTTAATCATCATTTATACCTTCATTTGGAACAGGAGATCAGAATCAACAAAACTGAAAAAAACAAAGTTTCAGATAAAAATACATTTTGTTTTGTCATTTTAAACTTTCTTGTCAATCTTTTGGTTCAACATAAAAATGATAAAAATCACTGCTGTTTTGGATCATTAAACAGCAAAATCTGAAAATTTTCTCCACAGTTTTCTATCCTCAAGGTTCTTCAATATTTTACGTTCTAACCATCACATATTGGTGCAGAGCCCGTATGAAAAAAGATTTTTTTTTGGCAGCAGAATCAGCTGATTCACGTTGATTACATCCACCTTCAGCAGAGCGAGGCTGCGATTCTTCAAAATAAACTGGAGTTTCGTTAATTGCGTTACCATAGAGTTACCATAACCAAACGAATGTAAACACTGGAGCTAAAGTTCCGATGTTAAAGCGAATTCATTTTTTCAGAAGTTATGTCTGTGAGCGGAACTTGAGTCTCAGTTTTTGAACGGAAAAAAGCTCTCGCTAGTTTTACTTTGGAAACCGGAAGCTTCGCCGTTACGAAGAAGTATTTACTTCCGGTGGCAGTATCGCCGCTCTTTTGGCTTTGTTTTAGTTCTTAAGCTTAAAATCTTACATTAATCTGCATTTCAGAGCAAAAATACATCGTCCTCAGATGATATTTTGATCGTATGTTACTATAATTAATTACATTTATAAAGATTGTGAATCAGCGATCTTGGACGTCGCGAATATCCGTACTCGAATTTTGGGGAGCAAATCGTGAGTACCCGAGCACCCGGATACTCGTTACAGCCCTACTCACGGCTGCACTTTCCCTGCACCGCCTTCACCACGGAGCTCTTCCGCTAGCAGACGGCGTGAGGACCTCCTCGACACCCAGAAAGCGAACAAAGTTGATCAGCCCAACGTCCCGCTCCACTCTCTGGCTGTGGAGAAAGACCTGGCACTGCCTGCTCCCGCTGTGTAACGGGAAAGGAGTTCTGCCACGAAGGAGTGATGAGTCGATCAACTCTACGCTCTCTGGGGCGAGCAGGTCAGTCGAAGAGTCTGTGCCCTGTTTAAGTTCAAAGCGGCTAATGAGAAAACTGACAGCATCCTAGCAGCATTTAAACGCAACAAATCTTGGAGACAAGAAGAGTCTCAAATCAGATTTGTACCTAAGTGTGGTTTTGTATGTAAAATATGCCATTCGATAAAGTTTGCTTCAGGCTGTTGAAATTTAAAGTTGTGTGAATTTGCATGTTTTTTTTTTATTTTGTAATTTTTTTACATGTTAATACACAATTGCAAGTACACAAAGTTACACACGAAATGTATTGTAGGAGTTACAAATCAAGAATAACTCGGGCTCATACCGGTAGCGTTACAGCTCCGATGCGAGCGCCGCAGTCTTTACGTAACTTTAAAAGTGCGAGAGGAAATCTCACTGCAGGCGTTCACGTCACGCGCCCGCGCTCCGGCCTCTGCGGCGCTGCGAATCCGTTTCCTTTGGTTCAAATTTCACCGCAGATTTTCTCGCAGCTGAACCGCAGCAAGTGAAGGGGGTTTAGGGTGAACGTATGTGAGGTTGGAGTTTTGCGAGGTCGGCAGCAGAGCCTGAAGGCTGCAGCCAACCTGAGCCATCAGCTACAGCAACCTTTAACAGTAAAAGAGCCATTTGGGCTAGTTCTCTTCTGATCAAAACCTAAAAGGAGCCGCAGAGATTTACTTTGGCCTTTAAGAAATTTGGATTTGCATTTATGACCTTCTTTTTGTTTATTTTGGTAATCAATTTGAATTATGTCTATTTTTGGCACGAAGAAAAGCAAGAAAATGAATAGAATTTATCATTTTGCAAAAAGGGATTTTTGTTAACATTTTTACCAAATTACTAGGAATTTTCAAGATGGTGGCCTTTTCCCAAGGTCAAAGGTCGATAAAATTATGGTTATATATTTAATCTAGTGGCATGTGTCTGAAATTTTGAGAAGAGCACTCAAGCAAAGGTTTTCTTTTTTGATAGTGTGAGAAAATGTGAAAATTGACAAATTTAACACAAAATGGCCACCAAGCCGTAGGTCCTGTGGCCATCCCATAATCATTTTTAAAACTTCTTTTGGATATCCCTGGCATGTGTGTCTTGATTTCATATCTTGATGTTTAACTTTTTCTTTTTTGAGCTCTAGAAGAGATTTTTTTTTGACGGTTTCTCCGTCGTGATGTCAGCTTTTTTTCCCACAATGCCCAAAATTAACTTTCACAGAGTAATAAATGTGCCCAGATTTTGCTGAGTTTTTGAGTACGTTGCTACGGAAACATTGAGCTTAAATGCAGTAAGAAAGACAAATTGCAAAAACAATGCGGTCCAGGACTGCTGTGAGCCATAATGACTGAAAAGGGGAAACCTTTACTGTCTGTGTGCTGCTGGAAGTTGAGATTGTGCAAAATGAATCAAAGATGGTTTTATTTTTGCATTAAAAAAATCCTATTTTAGGGCAAAACTTTTAAAAACTCTTAAGTATATGCCCCAAAACCCGCCTTGTTTGGAGGAATTTAATTTGAAACCTAAAAAATAACTGAATTCATAAAAGATGGCATAACTAGTTATCCAAATCGTGTTAAAACTGCCACTAATTTTTTTTTTGTATGAGTAAATTACTTTCCTGTAAGAGAGAAAAAAATAAATCAGTTTGTTTCGATTCTCTTTAGCCGAATTAACATAACAAATTTGTAAAGTTCTGAATGTCCTTGCTTTTTTTTTTTTGTGATTTGCAAATTCATGTGGACCAGTTCCATTAGCGAGATGTTTTGAAGCACTCAGTTTTTCATTTGATGAGGGCCAGATGAATTATTCTGTTAGCCGTTCCGCAAAAAATAATAACTCAGAGCTCTCCAAATATCAGCCAATTCTCCAACAATATCAATAATTGCAACTAGTTTCTGACAACACCATTACGCGTCGGCAAAAAGTGCTTTATTGCTCCGAATGCGGCAGAAAACAATTTGCAAGAGTCTGTTTTTATACGACGTTTAAGAGTGAATGCATTAAAAAAAAAGGCAGCTGGCCTTGATTATTTCAGCTTTAAATGGCCATTTAATGAGGATTTTCTCCAGCAGGAGTCGGTGCATGTCCTCTCTCGAGTTTGCATAATCCAAACTCTCTCAGCTCAGCCGTGCTGCTTAGCATCTCCACAGCAGATGTGTGTAACAGGTGAAATCCTCCTGAGCAGCTGCATTCAATGCTGGTTCATTTACTATATACTAAGACAAATGAGGAACAGCTGTTTTGCTTGATGCAACCACATTGTCGGAGGGTGATTCATCCTCTTTGCTGGAGGGTAATGCACACTGCAGTTGAACAAAGTCTTAACACACACGACCCACATAAATAGCATGTCGTTTTAGGCTGTGGACATTCAGAGTTTGAGCTGGAAGTGAGAATAAGACGCATTTTCCTGACAGATGTCAGAAAAGAAGAGAGAAAAAGATTCAAGGAATTCTTGATAAGAAAATGATCAACTGCATGCAAAGAAAAGGTGTAAAAAGTTTGCCTAAATAGCATATTTGTTTGAGTTTTCTTACTGGCCTCCATCCTGGTTTGACTTCCTTCCCCTTTAGTCTTACTTTGATACTTATTAATACATAACAAGGATTCATAAAAAGAAAGTCAAGTACAGAGCAGGGAGAGCTTGTGGTCCCTGTGAGGCTAAATTAATAAATTAATTTTGATGTGTTTAAATATAAATTTAGATTTTCTATCATTGTTAGGCTATTTTTCAGATCAGCTCTGGGGTTCTGTTCTCTATTTTCATTTACTTCTCCTTTCTTTTTAGGCTGATTTGGAGTTTAATATTTCAGCTACATGCTAGGCTAATTCAGGCTTTTTTTTAAGTTTATTAGGCTGTTTTAGAGTTTAGCTAATATTTCAACTACAAGTTTTATTGGATGTTTTGGAGTTAGGCTAACATTTACACGCTAGCTGTTTTGGCTAGTTTTGAGTTTTTTTAGGCTACTTTGAAGTTTAGCTATTTTTTTCAGCTACATACTAGCTGTTTTGGCTAATTTAGGGTTTTATTCCAAAATGTTTTAGGCTGATTTGGAGTTTAGCTAATATTTCAGCTACATGCTTGGCTAATTCAGGCTTTAAAAAAAAAAAAAGTTTATTAGGCTGTTTTAGAGTTTAATATTTCAGCTACATGCTAGATGTTTTGGTTAATTTAGGCATTTTTAAAGTTTGTTAGGCTGTTTTGGAGTTCAGCTAATATTTCAGCTACATGCTAGGCTAATTCAGGCTTTTTTTAAAAAGTTTATTAGGCTGTTTTAGAGTTTAGCTAATATTTCAACTACAAGTTTTACTGGATGTTTTGGAGTTAGGCTAATATTTACACGCTAGCTGTTTTGGCTAGTTTTGAGTTTTTTTTTTAGGCTATTTTGAAGTTTAGCTATTTTTTACAGCTACATGCTAGCTGTTTTGGCTAATTTAGGCTTTTTTTCCATTTTTCTAGGATGATTTGGAGTTTAGCTAATATTTCAGCTACATGCTAGGCTAATTCAGGCTTTTTTTTAAAAAAAAAAGTTTATTAGGCTGTTTTAGAGTTTAGCTAATATTTCAACTACAAGTTTTATTGGATGTTTTGGAGTTAGGCTAATATTTACACGTTTGCTGATTTGGCTAGTTTTGAGTTTTTTTAGGCTATTTTGAAGTTTAGCTATTTTTTCAGCTACATGCTAGCTGTTTTGGCTAACCTAGGTTTTTAAAAAAGTTTTTTAGGCTAATTTGGCATTTAGCTAATATTTTAGCCGCTTATCAGCTTCAGCGTCTTCAGCTACTAACTTCAGTGATTTTGGCTCTCAGTTTTAGCATCTTCAGCTATCAGCACTACCATCTTCAGCGGCCAAATTCAGCTCACAGTATTCACACTAGCATTATTGCAGGTAATGCTACATATCTAGTTCATAATTATGCTAAAAAGTTACGGTTTTAAAGTTTTAAAAATGTAGTTTTAGAGTGTTTGATAAATGTTTATCCTGTTCGACCCGTTACCTAAGCTATGTTTTGGATTTTAGCCCCTTGTGCGATTGAGTTTGACACCCCTGTTCGACAGCTTCACTTAGCGCTCTATGATCTTGATATTTCCTGTGTGCCTCGTTCCAGTTTGCCCATTTTCGGCGTCAGTTAGTCCGTAGCCACCCTAAAACTTAAGGTTTAGTACAAATTCCTTTGTGTTATACTGAAGCAGTAGCATCATAGTTCCTGCAGATTTGTTGAACTTTCCTGATGCCATTTTCCCAATCGACCAGAGCTCAAAGGTTGTCTGTTGGAGTGAAAACAGTTGAGGATGAAAGCTGCTGGATTGTGGTGATGCTTGGAAAGCTGTTTTGGAACATTTGTGACATCATTCTGCAGGGGGGCAGTCATCAGAAGATGCTCCACTGTGGTCATACAGTTCTGGAGTCGATCATTAAGAACACTGAGGTTGGCTGTGCTGTTTCAACTGCACTCATTTGGAGCAGTAACCTCAAAACACCTTATATCTTTACACCATCCAAACAGATGATGGAAGCTTTGGTGGATCCATGTTTTCATCTTGTTCAAGCCAAATTCTGACTCCCGTTGTCCACAAGTCACAGGTCACATCAAGTCCCCATCAACCACGGAACATGTCACTGTAGTTTTGATGATCCTGTGCAAGTTTTATTTGTGTTTCTCGTGATATATTAAGAAAAAGTCAAATTATGAGTATCCAAGTCGTCACATATTGGTTACACGTTTTTCACTTTTTTGGTGTCCCCAGCTCGCCATCTCCTGACATGCTGGCTGTCTGTAGAGTCAAGGATCCACAACCATCAGGACGCGGTACTGGATGCACTAGATTTACACTGGTCCTCGGAAAGCATCCAGCACCGGTACCTTAACCCGGTACTGGTTTGTGTCCGGTACTGCATCCAGTACCAGATCTGGTTGGGTTAGGGTACCGGATACTGGACCAGATGCGGTACCGGACACTAAACGGTGCCAGACGTGGTACTGGATGAGGTACCGGACACTAGCCAGTTTCGGGTTAAGGTTAGGGTACCGGTACTGTGTTAAGGTACCGGTGCGGCACTAAACCGGTTCTGGTTTTGCGGCCCGTAGCTTGGGAACCCGTGATTTAATAGCAACAGCCATCAAACTTGGGGACACCTGAAATGTCAAAAAGGGGTCCTCAACCAAACGTCAATATGTGACGAGTTGGGAAACTCTGTGACGTCCATAACTCTTCACCATGAATCAGCTGATTTTGATGCAGAGAAATGAAGCTTCTTAAATCACCGATATGCAACACATTACTAACAAAAAATGTTGCATAACACTCAAAAGTTTCTTTTTTCCTTAACAGAATTTGCTGATTCACATTGCTGACGTGAACACCTCACTACTGTAAAGTGTCCCATTGAATTTTGTTAATTCCGGAAATAGTCAATAAGTTAGAATTGTTCAAATGACGTTAGCACTCGAGCTAAAGCTTCTCTTTAAGAAGCAAAAATAGAATAATCCAAACCAAAACACCTTCATAAGCTTATTTAATATAGTTGGAATTAATCTTTGTCATCCCAAAACCTTTGATTCAGTTCATCTGGAGTTTTTAATTGGTAGAAATAGTAGAATATACTTTATTTTGATATTTCACTCAATTTAAAGTCTCACTAAGACATATTTTTTTTTTCTATGCCATTTTTGTTTGCAAAAATAAAAAAAACATTTTGTGCAGTAAGTCTGGTTTACAGTCCTCACAACCCCAAGCTAACATTAGCGGTGCATCAAAAAATTCATTTTTTTTCTCGTTGACCGTGAACAGCACACCTCAGTGAAACGCCACACTCACTGACACATGAGCACCCACCCCCCCCCACCCACACACACACCTATGTTTGCACACAGAGGTGGCATGAATATGGAAAAATGGTCTGAAGTGACCCAAACATGAAGACTAAGCGTTTATTTGAATGCGCAGCAACAAAGTTATCGATCCGTCAATGAACCTTTACCCCGAGCCTGCAAATCTGTCAAAGACCTAATCAGATCAAATCTCAAATCAATACAGCTGTGATCATAAACATGGCTGCTCATTAATTTGCTTTAGTGGCATTAGCACCATCTGAACACAATATGTTTGAGGAGATGTTAACCTGCAAGGATCTTCAAATGCTATGAAATGTGGAACCCAAAAACAGCTGACATGTTTCATATTATAAGTGTAGAAAACGTCTTTTCTGGTTTTGGGTTTTGTTTTCTCTCCATGTGTGAATATAGTCCCACTTCTGCCAATCAGGTCAAATATCATTAAGTATGAGTGTAGAACTCTGTGACCTTTTCAGATTACGTTATGATTGTGAGAAGGTCAGCGAGTGTTTAGGGGAGAAAGAGGAGGAGGAAAGGCTGAACGTGTGCTGCTCTAATTTAGATATCACAGCCATATGAGGAAGACACTGATGAAGAGTGGCTCTTGTAAACAGAAGAGTGCAGTGACGGAACTGTTTTTGACCCTTTTGTGTTTCCATTGCTATGAATTATGCATGACTAGACTGATTTTGACTGCTTTGCTGTCTGTCTACAAACATACATTTATCAAAATGAGAATTAAAAAAAAAATCAAATGTAACGCGGGGTTTTGATGGAGTATTAGAGGCACTTTGAGGAAGAGAAAATGTGTTAACCTTTGAAAACAAGGTCCAAATACAGACCAGCTGAAGCTAAGACTGTAGAAGATCAAACACAGGGAAGGGGGTTCTTACCTTAACAAAATTAGTCATATATACGGAGGAAGTTATAATATCGCTCATTTTTTGTCTTTTAAAAAACCTATTTAATGTGCCAAGGAGAGCTAAAACAGAATTCTATGAATTTTTGACTCTTTATTCAGCTTTCAAAATAAAAGTCTAACAAATGGAACTACATCTTCCATCACTGGGCTGGATATCGCCAATAATTTATTCCAATATCCAATAATATATTCTGGATCGATTGCATTCCAGTTTTTTCCAATTCTTTTGATCCTCTCAATTCAATCAATTCTTAATTTTCATGGTTTACACATTTAGACATTTTTTTTTAGAAATATATTAATAATCTATATGTTTTGTAGATTTTAAAATGTTTTAAAAATGTATTAGTGAAATAATAATGAGATTGTTAATAGTATACGATGTTGCATGGATTCTTAAGCAGACAAGCTGGAAAGTGTTTCAGTTTAAACCACTAGGTGGCGATCGCGCTAAAGCATTACACCTTATTCCAGAAGAAGAAGAAAGAATGAGTAAATAAAATGTGTTTTAGATCACATTTTTTACTTTAAAAATATTTCCTTAAAAGAGTTTGGAAAATTCCTTCCTTTGAGTTTATAAAGATGCTCATTTAATTAGCAATTTATGTTTAGGTCGACGTTAGCCGTCCTAAGGGAAATCCCATTATATGTTAGCATCAAGCTAGCGGACTTTAGCTTCATCTGTTAGATCAATCTCTACTTTTATGGATCGATTATTGATCTATTAAGCTTAGATTCCGATCAATGAATTGATTTCATCAACCCAGCCCTATCTATCACCCTTTGATGTTGTTGGTTTTTTGCATGTTCTCCCAATTTGGAAGCGTATTGCATTCAATAAAAAAAGGGTGTTTTTGTTCTAATTTTTTCATGTGTTTAATAAGAAAAGTGTTTTTTTTTTGTTTAAATTTTCTATGATTTTTGTTAAGAACGACAAAGAACTATAAACAAGCTGAGCAGAAACTTCATCATGAAAACGTTAAGATGATCTGCAATTAATACTGTTTTTAATACTTATAATAGTTTTATAATTAGAGCAGAGCATCCTCAGTCAATCAGCGATGTCCCATAAGTTTCTTCTTTAGTTTCATTATTTAACATTTTATTTTGATTGCTGGAAACTATTTTTGTTTTCCAAATTTTTCTTTTTTTACAGAAACTGGAAAAGTCAGATATCATGGGACATCACTAATTAAATTATGACGTTTGTCCATCATTTCACAGAAAGTTATTTGTCATGAAGAGATTCTGCGTTTTCTCTGTACTAATCATAAAACATTTATAAGAATGCGAACATTCAATCATCATCATCCAATCAGCCACTTTCATATTTTGTTTGATTTTTGATTTTGATATCTGGAAATTACATTAGTTTTAATTCTGGTTCACTTTTTTCCATCTTTTTTAGGGGAATTTGTTTTAATATTTAAAATGTAATGCTGCTTTTTTATTTTGCTTTAAACAGTTTTTGCGTTGATTGGTTTGTTGGTGTCATTTGCCCTTCAGGGCCACCGTAGCACAAGTCTGTTTCACTTTTTTGGTCTTTTAACGCTTCGTTTTGAGGCGTTAATTCTTCTGAATGTCATGATAACTGAATATTTGTGTAAAAAAATGAAGTAAACAGGTCAATAATGCAAAACATCTGAGGACTGCATTGTAAAACAGAAATAAAAAGACACATTTCTGGAAAACAAATCAATTTAATGACTTTAATCAAAGTGAAACATGTTGGTTTGATGAGTTACAAGTAAAGGAATTGGTTCCAAAATGATGAGGGTTAAAACTTCTCTGTCAAATAAATAAACAAATAAATAACAAGAACGTTCTTATTTTACTGGGCATGATTCAGATATAATGATTTGCTGATAAATCCAAAATATGACAAATTTTACAATATTTTTATTTATTTTTTAGTAGCCAACATCCAATAAAAAAGGAGGAGAAGTCATTGATCAAACTAAAAGCATGTTCATTTGAAACCAGGCAGAAAACAAATACGATCTGCTTCAAAGGTGAAAGAAGGGAACGGACATATCGACGGACATTCGGCGGCAGAACACCTGCTGGGGTTTTCTCAGAAACAATCATCCACTAAGTTCAGACAAAAAATCCAAATGTGCTTTGTTTATTGACAGCTTTGCCTTTTTTTTTTCTTCAAGATATTGATCGATTAAGTTACCAAGTCAAAAGAAAACACTTAAAAGCATTAAACCATCCAGCGTTCATATGTGACCATAAAGTAGGATACTGAGTCTACTGAGGAATGCAGGTACGACCACATACAGAGAAACTGCTGATAATAAATCCTTTTATATCATTTCAATTTGAAAGTTAAATTTAACATTAATTTAAATTTAAATAAAAAAAAAAACTATAATTTTCTGGGACATAGCAATTCACCTCTGAGTTGTGGGCGGAGCCAACCCCGCCCCCTTTCCCTTCCCCGTAACTACTTGAGCCAGATCCCAATTTATTTATTGCTGACTGCTTTTTGTAATTTTATGCTAATTATGTTCTTAATTTAAGTTTAAACTTTCTTCCTTTTATTGTAAAGCATTTTGGTTCATCTAATGTAAAGTTCTATAAATCAAGATGCATTCATTCATTTTTTTCATGAATAAACTCTTTTGCAACATTTTTCTGTCTGACTTACAGTGATTTTGAAAAGAAACACTTAGACATGCAATTTTAATCTTAATTTTTATTATGCATGTCCTTCATATTGATAAAAATGCCCCCAAAAAACACAATCTTAATCAGAGTTTGTCTTTAAAATTGTAGAAAAATAAGCAAAATGCTCATAGAAATGTGACTCAATTGAACCATAAATGTTTTTTAAAAATCTAATTACAATAAAATGAGTTAAAGTAATTAAAACAATTCACATTGCTTCCTTTGTGTTGCCCTCACATTTTTTCCTATCATGTAGACCCACAACAGTCAATAAAGACTCCAACTTAAGCTGATTTAGTAGTCACACATACATGTAGAAACCTCAAAAAATAGGATTTTCATTGGAGGGGGACTTTAAAACATGTTAGTGTTTCAAAAATAACATTTTCACATTTATTCTTATGTGTTTATTCTGATCCAGATGTGAAAAAATAGTGTTTTTCTCCCATCACAAAAGTAACACGTTTTCATCTGTTCCTGATTCACAACAATTTGATTAAAGAAATACTCAGAAATTTTATTTTTTGTTTAATTTTATTTATGTTTACCATCAACAGAAAAATGTCACAAGAAAATGTTAAAAAAATAAAAAACATTTTTATTAAAGTAAGTCTTTGCTGGCTAAACCACTGACCATTGTAGACCTTCCCACCTTTTCAATAAAACTGTGAAAAAGTGAGAAGCAGCTTCAGCAGCTTCAGCAGCTTCAGCAGCAGACTCCTGCAGACTCTCTGTTCTGAGGAACGCTATAGGAAGTCATTCCCGCCGTCCGCCATCGGACTCTACAACTCCTCTGTAACTGTCACAGTTCCCAAACCCACATAAATGCATCATTTCAGATACTCCTCAAGCTTTCAGTTACATTTACTGGGTATTTTATGTTCATCTGTCTGCTGCTGTAAGAGTTTCCTCCCTGTATATTTAGATTTATTTGATTTATTTTTGCAACTTTTTTTCCCTATGGGCATCAATGAAGTTCATCTTTATATTGAGGTTGAACTGATGGAACTGAGTTACAAAGAAAAATAAAAAGATGACACTTCAGTTCAATGAGTTTCAGTTCAGTTTAATATTTTTCCCTCAATAGCTTAAAAAGTTAAGTGTTCAATTTTTCTGCTCTAAAATATGCTTTTATTCTGAAAATAGGTCAAATTCATATAAAAAATGTGTAAAAAACGGCTAAAAATGCTTTAGAATTTGTAATTTATTGCACTTTTATATTTCTAGAAACTATCACACAAAGAAAAAATCATTTTTTATGCTGTTTAACGTTGTAACTGATGAACATGAAGCTAAGATTAATCTAATTTGCCGTTTTTAATTGAGTCTATTTCACAGGACGAGATGGGAAGCTCGTTACTGCCTTTAAATGCACAAAGACGGGACAAATTACCCCAACTCCCCCTGAGTTATGGGGCAGTAATAGCACATACACAAAGCGTATCCCTCTTCCCTTTGCTGTGGGCCTCTGGAGTTGACATGTGACATAAAACAAAGATAGAAAAAAAGCATCAGAGTGAATCATCCTTTTCGAATCTGACTCTTTGTCTCCCATCTTTTCTGCCACACCTGACATTTCGTCTTTTATTATTCATAGAAATTACAGTCACATTAAAATGGGAACGGTTTCGCAGCATATTCCACAAAAAGATAATAAGCCCAAATGTGTTTGTGTCAGACAGACTCATCTGAAAGTAACACACCATTAGAGCCCTCGCTCTTGAGGGTGAAACACGCTATCAAAGGTGAATACTGTAGTTTAACCTTTAATGATTCTCCAAATCACCTATAGAAGACATTACATTAAGATCAGCCGCATGTAACTGATTGTAATTTATGGGAAGTGAACTGTGGAGGCTGCTTGTGATGCAATATGACTGCTTTTCCTTTGAATCTGAACACGGAGTTCTGAAAGGCAGCCTGAGATTTACTGAAAAAGTTACTGAAATCAAAATAAACATTATCTATAGAGCCATGATGACTTATTATATGTCAGTTTTTTTTAAACAGTAGTCTCCAGCTATTTTCAGGCCACAGACCAGTTCAATGTAATATTTGCACAGACCGGCTTGTATTTTATGTATGTATTGTATTTTTGTATTTTATTTTATTTTTTTAGTTCCAGTTTCCCTCAACTTTTATGAAAATTGTGTCTTGAACATGTTATTGAGGCATTTTTTTTTTCTCATGATAGAGAAAAAATATAAAGAAAATTAAGCTTAAAATGTAATTTCTAAGTATTTATTTTTTCAAAAAAATACAATTTAAGAAATAATGTATTTGTGATGTAGAAGCTACACTGGGCGGGGCCACAAACTCACTGCTCCACTCCATTCTGATTCATCCGACCGGATCCATGTATCTGGCTAGTGGGAAAGCCTTTAAACAGATGGGTGACAGGAAGTGGGGGCGGGATTTTTCCATGCCAACAGTCCCGTTGACGACTCAGAGGGGAATTTCTAATGAGTTCCTGCCGCTCTGCAGAAACTACGTCCTAGAAAACAACACAGATTTTCTTGATTTTTAGCTAAAAGCAGCAAAATAATAATTAAAAGACCTTTGAAATATATTTAAAATATATCTTAAGATTGTGTCACACTGACGCTACATCAAATTTGTGTATTTGTAATGTATTTTCAGTATTTTGTGATAAATATTTGATATACACAATTGTGTGAATTTTAAGTAAGCATCAACCACACTTTCAGCAATTACAGCATTCTTGGTATCAAAAAAATTCAGCTTGTTCAGGACATTACTGGTTGTATTTTGGGTTTTCATAAACTTTAGTTTTTGAAATATTGAGCAAAATATGCCCTAAACTAAATGAATGAAAGTCTTCATGAAGTAGCCTTAACAAGCCTTTAAATATATGAATTTTTTATAATAATTTTCAAAATATTTTGAGTTTAGCTAATATTTTAGCAACAGGCTAACATTTCTGGCTAATTTGTTATCTACTGGGTTTTTTAGGCTAGTTTAGGGATAATTTCAGGCTTTTTTTAGAGTTTAGCTAGTAATCAAGCAACTTTTTTTTTTTTTTTTTTTGCTAATTTGGCATCTACCGAGGTTTTTTGGACTAATCCTGAGTTAAGCTAATATTTAAGCAGTATTCTAGCTTTTTTGTTCTTTTGGCATTTACTGGGAATTTTTAAGCTACTTAGGAGATAAGCTAGCAGGAATGTGCTAGCTTTTTTGGCTACTAAGGATTTTTGGGCTTTTTTGGAGGTAAACTAACATTTCAGCAAAATGCTTACTTTTTTGGCTAATTTATCATCTACTGAGGTTTTGGACAAATTCTTTGTGCATTTTTTATACAGTTTTTGTGATTTTTCATGAAATTCTTCAAATTCTTTGTGCGCTTGCTGCAATTTCTGCAACTTTAAGTTCTTTGGCAATGTTAGCATTATATAAATAGCTTTAACATTTCAGCAAACCTCTTTAGCAATCACAGTAAA
>NC_050524.1:7436674-7463456 GCF_002922805.2 Oryzias melastigma | reverse complement strand
GGCAAATATAGAGTTAAGCTAATATTTTCAGCAACATACTAACATTTCTAGCTAATTTGTTATCTACAAGGTTTTTAGGCTAGTTAGAGATAAACTTCTACTTCAGCAACATGCTAACGTTTTTGACTAATTTAGTTTACTGAGGAATTTTAGGCTATTTTGGAGTTTAGCTAGTAATTTGAGTGTAGCTCATAATTAAGCAGCAACCTAATTTTTTTGGCAAAATTGGCATGTATAGAGGATTTTTTAAGCAATTTTACTGCAAATTTTTCAGAAACATAGGTCAACTTCAGCGCTCTTTCATAGTTCTTTAATGATATTTCTAGTCTTTTGACAAATGTAACATTTTGCAAATAGCTCTCTTTAACAAATCCCTTGCTCTAACGCAATTGTGGGTGATTTTTGCGAGATTCATCCTCAAACTTGTGGCTTTCTACGACCATTCCGTAAATGTCTAACGGACTTTTTACTCATGTTTCACCATCGTGTAGCTTTTAGATCTGACATATCGCACACGTATCATGTCAAAATTACGTAATTGACGCCAGATCACTAATGAATTACATATTAATAGCTCAATAGTATTGCATGGTTCATTCATGACGGGGCATTGTGTGATGGGTCTATATATTGGCGGATCTTTAACCATCCAGAAGTCTTTAATGAGAGGGGTTCTCCTGCTCCCCGTCTGGCTCGTGGTAACTGGTAAAATATAAATATAAATAATAATCTATAGTTTGTGAAACGTTATTAGCAACATCCTTGTAAGATTAGACAGCTGGATGCTGAATATTCTACATTATTAAGGTCTGTGGAAACAACTGTCATGATGAATCCATATTAAATGTAAATACTCCTGCTTTTTCTTTTATTTTGAAGGGGACGTCTCTTCTTCTGTTTCCTTTCTGGCTCTTTCTGTGTAAAGAAACTCCTCAGCTGCTTTTAGAAAGTAGAGGATGGATTTTTTGACACGAGGGACTTGACATGCGTGGGATGTAGTGGGGAGAATCCAGTAGTTTTACAAAATAATTCCTTCAGAATCAGAGTTAAAGAAAAACAGAAAATTAAACAAATAAGAAGCAAAACTGCCACGGAGTAGTATCGTTTGTGATCTGGGGGTTGTGGGCTACGGTAAAATAAAATCTCGAACTTCTAGTCTCTCGTTTTTCTCTTTCAGAACTTGTAACATGCAATCAGAAAGAAGTGTTTGCTTAGATCACAGGTATTGTTGCATGATTGGACTCACACCCACACAGTTGAGAGTCGTGGCCAACTCCATTCTCATCTGACATTATTGTAAGATACAGAGTGGTTCCTTTGGACGACCAGAACTGTATTTTTTTCATCATTTTATAGCATAAATTTGACATATTAACAGTTGATATTGCCGGAAATGTGTTTTTAAGCACTCTTATTTCATCAGTAAGCATCCCGTCTCATTACCAGCACTCGGACACCCGCCTGGAGCCGAGCTTCTCGTCTTCCTTGTTTCCTCCCAGGTCTGCTGTCCTCTTCTGAGAGGCGTTTCTTGTGCAGACAGCGAGAAGAGTCAAGGACTGCTGGTCTTCTCATCTCACGCGGCTCACCGCTGCAGGGAAGAAGATGCATTTCAGTGTGATGATGATGATGGCTGCTTTACCATGGTTACTGACTGTTTGGGCTATTTATTCCTGCAAACACCAAGCTGATAAGGAAAAAGCTGTTTGCCTCTGTAAAGCTCATCCAGACATTTTCCCCGCGGTGGGGAACATTTAATAAACATTTGGAGGAGACTGTGATATGGATCACAAACTATTATCTATGTAATTTCAAGGTAAAACACTAAAACATATAATTTTTCATGTTGTTTAGCTGTCTAATGGTTTTTGATAACAGGGTGAGAAGATACTCAATACAAAGAGGAATTTAAAGATTCCTGCAGTTAAATATCTCACGGCTGTTGGTTTAAAATAGATTTATTGATAAAAATTCACTAAAAACTACAATTCCCAGAGATCCACCCCTTGACATTTGGTATTATTATCTGCATCTATATGCTGCAAAATCTCTTTAATCTAATCAAAGATCGGATTTGAATTGAACTGTGTACATTGGATCAATCGGAATAAATCATTTTGATAAGCTCAAAACTGATCTAAAATGCCACAAACGACTGTAGAAGAAGAAGTGACGGAGTTCTGTTGTAAGCAAACATGGCTGCTATTATTATTATTTTTAATTTTTTTTGTTAGAGTTGTCATTTTCTAAATATGTGCGGCCAGTGCTGAACTTGAAGTTTTAAAGAGTATCTGAAAACCATACTTGAGTAAAAGTACACATACCTTACTGTAAAATTACTTCATTAAAAGTTAAAAGTCACCAATTCCAATAAGACTTGAGTAAAAGTATTAAAGTATCCAAATTTAGAAGACTTGAACTGAATGTAGGCTCAAAGAACAGCAAGAAATGTGAAAACAATACACTGTTTATGTAATTTTATTTCTTAATTATTAACAAAAGTGGATGTCAAAGTTCTTGGAACTTATTCAAGCTCATTTTAGCCACTGGCTGCAGCCACGTCGCTACACTTATAGGCTATTAGGCGAGCTGGCTGCTAATTCACATTCAAGTGATTTAGTTCATTAATAGCATGCAGTACCTTCAGTATCCTGCAGGTGGCGATACTGCCTAATCCGCCCAACAAACCAGCCATGGTAACTAGATAAAGATGGGGTCATGTTGCGCATAATCACAATGTTATGAGTAACGGAAGTGTCTGTTCAAATGTAGTGGTGTAAAGAGTAAGAGTTGGTTATATTTTTGATACTCAATTACAAAGTTTTTTTTTTTTTAACGTTTTTTTGGGACCAGTAGGTACTACATGTTTGGAACGAGTGGGGTGAGGGGGTCACTGAGGTAATTATCATATCCAGTCAATGAGTAGGATCCCGTTGTTGGGAGACACATTTGCAGTGATGGTGATAAAAAGTGTATAAATAAAAACGCTATAATGGCATCATATAAGCAGAGTAAACTGGTTCATTCGATTATAATCAATTTTTATGTTGTGTGTTGTTCTCTTATATTAAAAAAAGCAACATTTGAGTCATTTTCCCTTACATTTAATCTAAACAAGCATTTATTCAAGCATAAAATATCACTTTTGTTGCAATTCAGTGTTGAAAACTGGAAGCAGGCAGGTGGAAAATAAATACATTTCTATATCAAAATGACTAAGCTGAGGCGGGATAAACAGAAACTATGAGCAGATGAAGAATCACACAGAGGCAAACTGAAAGCCATGGGGTTTATCATCTTAAAGTAATCAACAGAACATTTACTAATTAGACACAGCAAACACAAACCAGGATTAAAAAAGTCAAAGAAAAGTCTCAGAATAGAATGAGAATGGCAAACAAATACTGAAACAAATAAGTAAGAAGATTAAAGCCGTGTCACACTGCCACTTCATTCAATTTGTGCCCTCACGACGTATGTAATTGCGTTTTTTCGGGACATGTGTGATATACGTGATTCATAAGTGTTTTTTGCGTTCGTCATTCGTCAATGAGCGCATATGTCTGTCAAGGCGAGAATTCAGTTTTGAGCTGTTCAAAACTTTTTGTTGGGTGAGACTCACGCAGTTCATCTGTAGTTCACACACAATTATTTATAGTAATCTTACACAAATGTTTGTGGTTGTGACTTTCTACAAACATTCCATGTGTGTCTAATGGACTTTTGCAAATCAGTTCAGTTAAATTTTATTTATAAAGCCCAATCACACAACACAGTTGTCTCATTGAGCTTTACGATGGTTAATGTCCAAAAAACATAAAATCTGTCATAAAATATAAACGATAGCTGATTACTAAACTAACAGACTAAACTAAACTTGAAATCCCTAACCTTAGACCTTCCTTCTCGGTAAGGAAAAACTCATGAAAAAAAAAAAAAAAAGGATCCTCAGGGATGTCCACATGAAGGTGGGATTCTCTACCAGGATGGACCGGAGATGTTCCAAGACTGTTAAACAAGAATTAACTTATCAAATTCTACAACGACATGCTTGAATAGTGAAGCAGATGGGCTTCATCCAGATGGAACTGGGACAGTTGAGGGTATGAGTCAAGCCAGAGGTGAGGTCCACGGCCAAGAACAGGAACACAGACAATCATTTATCTGGATGGAACTGGGACAGCTGGGGGCGTGAGTTGAGCCAGAGGCGAGGTCCACGGCCAAGAACAGGAACACAGACGATCCATCATCCGGATGGAACTGGGACAGATGGGGGCGTGAGTTGAGCCAGAGACGAGGTCCACGACCAATCCTTCCTCCAGATGGAACTGTGACAGCTGGAGGCGTGAGTTGAGCCAGAGGCGAGGTCCACGACCAATCCTTCCTCCAGATGGAACTGTGACAGCTGGAGGCGTGAGTTGAGCCAGATTCGAGGTCCATGGCCAAAAACAGGAACACAGACGATCTTTCATCCGGATGGAACTGGGGTAGCTGGAGACGTGAGTCAAGCCAGAGGCGAGGTCCACGACCAACGACAGGAGCAGAATCCTTCCTCCAGATGGAACTGGGGGACATGTTGGGGCGTGAGTTGAGCCAGAAGCAAGGTTTACCACACATATGTAACTTTTATATAGCGTATACAGTGTACATATCATGTTAAAATTCTCACTAATGAATTTCATATAAACAGTGCAATAATCACGTGCAGTTCATTAATTTGTGTTTTTGTGTGACGGGTAAATAAATCCGCCGATTGTTCACCACCCCAGCTGTCTATACTGAGTGGGGGTCTCCCGTTCACCCCATCCCGATATTTCCAAGTGGCAGCAGTGTTAAGCGCCACGCAGAAGCAATTTTTAACTATTTTAAAGAGTTAAAATTAAATAAAAAATCATGCTGTTTTTAGGTTTAGGTAAAATCATACAACCAGTTTCATTTTTAGGACATAGTTTCTGCAGAGCGGCAGGAGTTTATTAGAAATTTTACCTCTAAGTTGTGGGCGGCACCGTTGGCATAAAGTAACCCTGCCTCCCTCACCGCCACCCATAACTGAGAGATCTCTGTTTACAAAGAAAACAAAGACAAACATGGATCTAGTCGACTGTGAGTGCTTCAGAATGGAGCTTTAAACCAGCCCAGATTATTTTTTTACATAATCAGCTCTATTTCCAACTGCAGTTTTTTTGTGATTTACAATGTTTTGAATAAAGAAATACTAAAAATGCAAATTTTTAAGCTTTTTCATTTTCCATCATGAAAAAAATGCTTCAAGAACAATTAAAAAAACACAAAAACTATAATTTTCCTCAGAGTAGGTCTTTGAAAGACGAGGCTCAACAACAGAAAAATAAGAAGATGATGTTTGTCTAGTGAGTATCCGGGAGTGTGAGTGTGTGCGTCCATCTGTCACAACCTGTTCATAGTCCTTCCTCTGCCTATTGATTTGGTAATAAACCCTTTGGGTTTCATGTTCGAGTCCTCTTTGTTGCTCTTTTCCCCTGATCACAGCGACGTCCCTCTTGACCTCCTCAGCTGCTCTTTTCAAAGCCTGACAGACAGACATGATTATTTGGTCTTTGTGACATAATAATCTCAAATCTGTACAGTATTAGAGGCGGACTGTAGTCCATACTCACTGAAACCCCCTGTGGAAGCTGCATGTAAGCGCTTAAGCTGTTGCGTCTCCTGGTTTGTGGTGAATCTTTCATAAATCCCATGTGTTAATTCAACATTCAAGACCCAAACCACTTTATTCCTCCCGACAGAGCAGTTCAATGCACAGACGGACAGTCAGCACATTATTTAAGCAGGCCTGCTGCCTGAGTGTCTGAGAGCTCAAGGCAAAAATTCACACGGGCATTCATCGCTCTTATATAATAGGTAATTTGACACTAATAAAAAATGTGAAATGTAAACAGGTGGATGCTGACCGCGCATTAAACCTCTGGAGCTCTGGAGGCGGAGCCACATGCTTTCTGGCCTGATATCAGGAAAAGTGCATTGTGGGATGAGGAATCTCAAGCATAAACATTTAAAAGAGAGAATTGTGAAAATAGCTTTTTTTTTTGCAATGATCTGAGAACAATAAGGTGTTAGAATTTCAATTTTAAAGGACTCTTTTAAAGGACATTTCTCAAATTTAGTTCTAAATGTGGTTTAGTGTACGCTTTCACTTCTCATTTCTTAGTTTTTTCTTCCGGTTTATCTTCTTGAGGGCTAAATTGATGATTCTTCATGATGTAAAAATAAGAAAAACACAAGTTTTGAGACTAAACTTACTTAATGAATTGATTTCTATGATCCAACCAGATTGATCTATCTGAGGCAATCTGTTAATCGACTTGACCTAAACTATTAAAAATGATCTCAAAATAAAACAACTTAATACTAAAAAAATGGGGGGTTGGGCGTGTCTTACAGGAGTCTCGCTACTATTAACCTTCATTTCCACTGAGCAGTCCGGTCCGATCTGGTGATGAGTTGTATGGTATGGACCAGTTAATTCTGGTACTTATGGTACTAACTGGTGATTCTGGTGTTTTCACTCAGTTAGTTCTCGCTCCCACTGAGCGGTTTGTTTTCACGGCGCATGCGTGGAGTAAACCGCTAGCGTGTCATTGTAATGCGACGACTAAAACGCAACATCAATATAGATCATCCAGCAGCTCGTCTTTCTCTTGCTTTACTGTTTGTACGTCATGCATAACAGGAATTTATTGTTTTTTGAAAGAAGATCGCGAGCGGCTAAGAAGAACAAAGAGGAAAAGGGAATCGCTAGCTTAGCGCTATACTGGTGCTTTCATAATTGTCATTATTTTCTGCCAATCAACGAGTGGATACAGCGACTCCGCCCCAATCGTCCCGTTCCATTTTTGGAGGCCTTCAAGAGGTACGGGTTGGTACTGTTTAATTGGTCCATTTTACAATGGAAGCGCTCAAAATAGCATTCCCGACCCAACCAGACCATACCGGACTGCTCATTGGAAGCGAGGCGTCTAACGAGCAACTGTCGGGTATTGGAGACCGCCGTCATTTAAAGACAGACCACAATTGGAAGATATACGGTTTATGGGTCCAACAGGAAATTGATCCATTCTATACTCAGCCTCTAGTGGTCGATTCAGGAATTGATACCTTTTATACCTCCTAGTTGACAATGATAATGGCTATAATTTTTTTTATTTCTGACATACCCTTTAAAAGAAAAGATAGGGTAACATAAAGAATAAATTATACAAGATATAACCATAAGGAAATGAAAAGTGATAAAAGCTATATAAGCTCTTCACCCCCATACCAAGTGTATTTGTACATCCAGTGGACCAACAATCTATTATAGTCCTGTTACTTCTCTAATGAGTGCACATTTAGTGTCAGACACCAACACACACACACATATGTATGCATCCATACATAATTCAAAAGTATATTCTGACATATTTGCAGGTATTTCACAGTTTATGTTTTGTATATGGACATATCCATTAATAATGATATTTTTGTGTTATTTTATGGTTTGCTTCAAATTCAGTTTGGTTTGTCCCGAATCATCAGTTCTGAGAAACGTACTGCAGGAAAATCAACTCCCGTTTAGTGCCACGAACCACCTCAGGTGTACGTCAGACTTTATATCCCCCCTTCCAGTGTGAAGATGTGTATTCTAAAACGTATTGGGTGTCCAATTACAACCCAGTTATCAGGAATGATCAAAGCAAGGAAACGAGAGTCGGTCTCAAACATGCCTCTTGGAGATCGTCTTTTCTGCAGCCATCCCGGCTTTTAATTAAGCAGGCGTTGTCTGCATACAGATCACTGCTTTCTGCTGATTAAAAAATTATAGGAGAGTCTTTATGAATCAAAGACAACCACCCTAACTAATTAGCTGTCCCAACCATTATATCCACTAACAACCTCTGGGGGAGGTTCAGGCTTGTTAAAACGCATTATTTCACAACTAAGAGTGAGCTGCATTTGCAACCCGGTAAAAAACAGTGCAGAAAACAATGGTGGAAGGTATTGTTAAAAAACATGTAAGCAATCTTACACCGTGGCTGGCAAGAACAGACCCACGCTGCGTTTGTGCGCTTCCCTCCCAAGGGCAGGCAGGGCTGTGATTAATTTCAATTACCTGTGAAACACAATCATTTGTCTTTAAATCAATTAATAAACCTTGACAGTAATATAATATCAAGGTGTAACCCAACACTATGAAGGACAACTTTATTATTTAATTACACATTGATGTCATGTGAATGCTGGATAAGACCGTTCTTGCAAGGGCGACACCTCAAAGAGACAACTTCCTAACTGCTGCAAATCTGACTGGTGTGATGATAATGGAGTCATTTTAAAAAACATTAAAAACGAAAGAGATGACGGTGGGTTTTAGGAGGACAAAGAAATGTCCTGAACTGCCTGTTAGGGTTTTAGTCACCACTACCTTTATGGGTGGATATGGGCTGTCTGAGAGTGAATAATGTACAAAACTGTGTAGGGGCCTCAGGATATATATTAAGGTCGTAGACTCCTTTTTTGGTGTGTAAAGAGAATTTTTTATTTATTTTTACAGTGTTAGGTCATTGTAAACCCGTATTCAACATATCATGCTATGTTCACACTTGTTCTTGACTGCACTAAACACACATTCTTGAACGTGTGATTAGCCTGTAGTGTTCACACTGCACTGTTGCTAGACTCTCTACCCAATACTAGTGCATGTTTGCATCTACAGAGGCTTTCACAACTCTATTAAAATATATAAAAGACTTGGGCCAAATCTGTATTCTTCCCCAACCCCTCCAATTGTAGGGGCATTTGGAGCCGTAGTGGTGTCCAGACTCGTTTTTTAAGGGTTAAACTGGAGTGACTTAAGGCTGAGTATCCCTCCACGGGGAGGGTGATCCATGTTCACTGTGCCAAACTTCACAAAAGTTTACATTTTGATCCAAGTAATCACTTTTTGTTTCAGCTTGACTTTTGAAATTGATAGAACCAGTTTCATCATGTACTTACTGAGCACTTGCAGCTACGCCCTAACTTAGTAACTTAGTTGACCGGCGACTGTTGATGATGTCATCAAGTGGTAGTGATGTCTGAATTTAAAGATACTATTTTTCCATAAGGGGGAAACCGTAGATGAACACTCCAGATTTTGCTTTAGTGTCATATAACCGCATTTATAAATGTCTCCTTCATAATCAATTTTAAACAGTTGGCTCTTCCGTGAATTAAAAGGGACGACTGTACGTCACTACCAAGTCCGAGTGCCAGACTGAACCTGATTTAACTTTCAACGTGTGCTCAATGGACACACACTTTGTAAATGAATGAATGAATGAATTGTTTTATTTCAAGCAATCAGGTGTGGATCGCTTGAAAGGGAGTAGGAGGAAACGAACTTATATAATCCCACCCCGGTTTGACAGTACCTTTTTCTTTACATGACTTATCAACATCCAGTTCAGGACTTATGATTAAACATTTTTTACCCTACAATTATAGTCTGCTCGCTCGTGAACCGGAACAGGAAACCCGAAAATGGTTGTCCTGAAAAATATAGACTTTTCTAACAACAAGTCTTTGTAAATGCACACAAATGTATGCATGTTTTGGGCTTCTGTGTTCAAAACTTTCACATTCATGGGCAGCTTTCCAAACTCTTATGGCCAATTTTGGGCAATATGTGGATATTGATCACGGGTTGAATGTTAAACCAGGTTGAACTTTGACCAATCAGGGACTTGGATTTGGTAGTGATGTGTGGATGACGCCCTTTTTAATTCAACTGTTTGAAAAGCGATCATGAAGGAGAAATGAATAAGTGGACGGAATTATGTGGCACCAAGTCTTTCATATATTGAGTGAAAGATAAAAGCCTGGAGCAAGATTTGTGAAATTTGCATCACTTCCAGTTGTAAGTGACGGACATGCACTAGCTAACAGCAGAAAAACGATGAAGAATGTGCACGCCCCGTATGAGCGTAGCATTAGACTTTCTAGAGAAGCAGACACAGTTACAGGCTCATTCGGACTGACGGGTTCTGTAGCTTTTTTATCCAATTCACTTTAAGATTTTGTGATTGGATTTTATAATGAGATATCTCTGATCAAGCATTTTTAATATTTAATCTGATTATTTTCATTTTTATTGCTTTTATCTATTGTGTGTATTTCTGAGAGCTGGACACCGGACAATCACAGTTCTCCTGGTAGAGATGAATAAAGTAATATCTATCTGCAACAGCTGTCTGTGTTTAGTGAAGCCCCCCCCTCTCAAAAGCTTCACCTTCAGAGTGGGCCATTATGCATCTACTGCTGTGAGGGGGGGGGTGATGCTAATCAGTTAGGATTGTATCTATATTCCTCAAAGCAGGAAATTGTGCTGATGGAGGCCCAGCAGTAATGAACCTTATCACCTAATGGCATCTCTGTCCACCTTGTGACGGACTCAAAAGGCCCCTACCGAAATGTCACGCGCAGACGGTGAGCACACGCAAGATAATTAGAGAAAAGAATGATTCAGAGACGGATCGTTCACTTATAATCACGGCTGATAGCGAGAGCAGGGGTCTTCTTGGAAACGCTATCAGAGATTTCAAATGCCATCCTCATGTTTAAGGGGCTGAAATGGAGCAGTTGAGATGTGAAACCAGCTGACAAGATAATCAACAAAAAATAAATAAATGAATAAAACAGTTGGTTAAAGGCCTACACATGAAAATGTTGACTTTAGTGTTTTTACTAGAGCTGTCAGGCGATTAAATTTTTTAATCGTGATTAATCGCATTTCCCGAGTTAACTCGCGATTAATCGCACATTTACATGTGGCATTTTTTTAAGGAAAAAAATGTGTGGTTCGTGAAATTTAGCAGTTCTACATTAATTATGAAAACAAGAATGGTAAAATTTATAGTTTTCATCAGAAATACTTTATTTTATAACATTGTATTGAGATAAACTTTCTTAACAATAAAAGGCTGTAACATAAAATGCCTAACAAAAGCCCAAGTGCAAGTGAAGGGCATTTTAAATTCAAAGCTTCAATCAACGTTCAGTAAAATAAAATAAAAAACATCAAAAATAAAATTTCCATAGCACTTTTTTGTCAGGACCAAATCTTTTCCTCCTCTGCTGAACTGGTAATAAATGAAATAAAGATTTATCATTTCCAATGAACTTTTGTTTTTTAAAACATTAAAGACTGAGAAAAGCGGGATACACTGTGGATAGTTTTACGGTCTGTTACTGCCGCCCCGTTCTCTGGCTGCAGCTCAGCAGAGTTCACATGATGAATATGCCGGCAGACAGACCGCTATGCTGGGGCTGGATCACGCTTAAACCTCCAGAACATTTAAAGCGTCCTCCGGTGCGCTTGCTGTTCGGAACGCCGGACGCGAGCCAGTACCACCAGACGTGGTACTGGACGCGAACCGGAGCCGGGTTAGGATGCAGGAGCTCTCTAGGTCCTAGCGCCGGCTGGTTTTAGCTCGCAGCTCGGAGGTTGGAGACCCGCCCGTGATCGAGTGAGAGCAGCCGGTGAATTAAAGAGCGGGGCGCGCGCGGTATGGAAAGGCACGTATGAGAAAGCCTGCGATTAATGCGTCAAAAAAATTTTCGGCGTCAAGCAGATGTCAGATTAATGCGTTTTTAGCGCGACAAATCTGACAGCCCTAGTTTTTACACATCATCCTATGATCTATTTTCAAATGGCTCCCAGTGGTCTCTTAATTATGACTCTGCAATTTATAGCCAAAAGGAAAAAAAAAAAAAACCTGTGTCGCTTTTTACAGAGGGTCAGTAGTTGGTTAGAAATTTGGATCTGAGTTGCGAGCAGGACAGTCCCCCCCCCCCTCCTGTAACCTGTCAGTTTTCATAGATGGCTAAAAAAATGTTACAAGGACACGTCAACCAACAAAAAACTACATTCAAATCAGAGTGGGCGTTTGTGGTGTTCAAACATCCATCCATTCATCCGTCCATCTGTCCATCCACCAATTCATCCATCCATCCGTCCATCTCTCTATCTATCCATCCATCCATCCATCTGTCCATCCATGGGTACATCCATCCATTCGATCATCTGTCTGTCCGTCCATCCATCAATTCATCCATCCATCTGTCCATCCATGGATCCATCCATGTCTCTATCCATCTATGCATCCATCCATCCATCCATCCATCCAAGTATTTTGGTGGCTCTCGCTGGGTTTTGGTCTGTTTTTTTTTTTTGTGCTAAAGGCTTCAAGCTCTGCCACAGAGACACAGAAACACAGCGGAAGCAGCTGTCATAGAGCCTCCTTTACCGGGATAGTCTTTGAATAATATACTGATGTTTTTGTAGAACTCTTCACAATAGATAAACCTGATTTCTCAACATTCTAAGTGAGACATCCACAGAGACCTTTCCTCACGGCGATCATCCTAAATGCATTAGCTGGTAGCTCCTCCCACACGCGGCCGCGGCGTCAAACTCAGGACCACATTTTTTGGCAGGCGGCAAATTTATTGCTCGACAAAAGAGGGGCAGGGCACGGGAATTTGTCGCCCAAATCGCGTTCGGTTTTATAATGAACTACTGCAGAAACTACTTACATAAAAATGACAAAATTTGACTGATTTTGGCTAAAAATTTATGAATTAAAAAAAGCGGGGAACACTTTGAAAATAGATCAAAGTAAGATCAAAGTCAGACTTTAACTCAGTCAGCCTTGACTTTATTTTACTTTTGGCTTGAGCTTCTGCGACTTCACTGTTCGCTATGGCTAACTGTCAGCAGCCAGTAAAGAGGCACAATCAGCCATTTGACACAGATTAACCCAGAACGGTGAAGGCAAGCGTTGGTATGAAAATAAACCGCTTTCTAGCTCATTTATATTCCTCATCTTTCCCTTGCGGTATTGACTTCATCACATCAACCAAAAAAAAAAAAAAGTGTATGTTTGCGTGGGTTTGTGTGTCTTTAGGAAACGCTCTGCGGAGCAGGCCTAAGCAGACAATCGCTCACTCTGAGTAACGGCAGAGGTGAAATGTAAGTAAACGCTGGGAATGTGCATGGCTACCCAAGTGCCAGATGCTGAGAGCGGGTGCCAGCGCTGCGAGTAAGTGAGTCATTATAACAGGCATCCATTGGCCTTTCTCCGATGGCTTTTTCGCTCATTCAAACAAGAAAGTCTGCTCCAGAATTTTCTTCATTAGGGACAGCAGCCAGTTGGACAGCTCCCGATTAATTATTGCCACTTTAAAAAAAAAAAGAATAAGACCATAGGGAGGCAGCGATGACATTAGTATAAGGAAAATAGTTTTCTGTAAGCAGCAGATTATGAAAACATTAGGCAACAATTACAGTAATGAGAGTTATTGGAGCAGCGAGGTAGCAGACAAGCTGTGCACATCTGGCTGCAGAAGATGGCAGCAGATTTAAAGGGACAGACAGTCGTTTGTTTCCCAGCTTTTCCTCCTCGAGAGGTCAAAGAAATGGAACCTCGGGAGTTTTCATGAACTGGAAATGATCTCACAGATTGTGTGAGTCCAATGCCAGAAAGGTCAAAGATTTTGGATGTACAAAGCGATCGATGTTTTGTGGTCAATTTCCCTCCCGGTGATGTAGAAAATGAGCAAAAAAGATGGAAAACTGATAGGAATTTATTCTTCAGCTTTTAATTTGGCAAACATAACCAGAGCGAGCAGCCAAACTGGACTCTGCATGAAACTGCTGCACAAATGTTGTTATTTAAGTTAATGGAGGCAATTAAACTTCATTTGGAGCATAACGTCTCCTTCTTCAAAGGCATACTGATTAGGACTTTTTTTTTCTCTTTGCAAAATGTGATTTCACTAACCCTCTTACAGCAGTACTATTATTACTAGCATTTAGAAGCCTCAAATTTTACTTGTTTGCAAATAAATCAGCAAAAAGTATTTGAATTTTAGACATGGTATTTAAATAATAATAAAATAAAGCAAGTTTAAACCATAATACAGGTCAGGTCTTTCAAGCTCTTAATCAAACTCTTTTTGACAATTATTTTATTTAATTGATTCAATGTGTTGTGTGGGTATCGTGTGCATAAGTAGTTCATATGGAGTCTTAAAAAAAACTTTTTGAATTTATGTATTTGGGAATAATACATTTAAAGTCTTTAAAAAGTCTTGAATTTTGATATGTGAGCCTTAAAAATTGTGCTGTTTGAAACGTCTCCGTTTCACATTTCTTGTAAAAAATTATTTTTTTTTTACCACAATTATCTTGATCAAATAATAAATATAAACAGTGGGGGAACAAATCACTACGCAGCAATACGCTGTTTGAAAAGAAGAAGAAATAAAAGAAGGGATAAATTAATAAAATGGAAAATAGGCAGAGAAATTGGTCTAAATTATTGATATGCATGGTCTTCAAAAGGTCTTAAAAAGTCTGAAATTTAACTTCAAGAAACCCTAATGTGTTGATTTATGATCAGGAGCTATTTTAAAGTCTAAAGATCAACTTTTTTTTATAAATAACTCAGTTTATAAAATATCTCAAATAGATTTGAAATTGGCCATTCCATCCATCCATCCATCTATCCATCCATGTTCTGAAGGCAATGAATCCTTTCCAGGGCCACAGGGTTGCTGGAGCCTATCCAGCTTCTATTGGGTAAAAGCAGGGTACACGCTGAACAGGTTGCCAGTCTGTTGCACGACTTGTCTTTTTCCTTTGTTTTTTATTCTGAAAATACTATCCACTACCCAACCAACCAAACCTACCCAACAAAACCAACCCACCAACTACGCGAGGAACCGGCCGAAATGCCAAAATGAAGACTGAACATGTCAAAAACGACAAATGGACAATATAAATTGTGTACCTTGATTTTTAGCAATATTTCAAAAAAAGTCAATTTCTTTTTAATTGTTTTTGACTCAATTTATAAATATAATATCTTAAATAGATTTGAAATACAGATATATTTATTGTCTATTTCCATCCATTCACGTTCTGAAACACTGAATCATTTTTAGGGTAACAGGGTTGCTGGAGCCTATCCAGCTCTATCGTGCAAAAATTGGATACATGCTGCCACTCTGTTGAAAGACTTGGCTTTTTCCATTGTTTATTTTTTTATAAACAAAATTACTTAAAATAAATCAATCAAACCACCGATCCATCAATCAATCAGTCAACAAACCAATCACACATTACCTCATGGATTCCCCACTGCAAAAATGAACACTGGATATGCCAAAAATGACACATGGATGAAATTAAAGTGTTTACCTCTGCTGGGAAAATCTATCAGCCAATAAAAAAAATAAAATAAATGATAAAATTGAGGTATTTAGAAAAATCCTCTCTAAACTGTTGTTACCAGCAAAACAAAGGAATAAATAAATCAAGAAGATCCTGGAAATCAAACAGTTTAACATGGTAATCAAAGGAGGATCACTTTTTTTTTTGTTCTTTTTTGGTTAAACCTTAAACATAAAGGCAGAAGTAAAGCTAAAACATTCATTATCTCAATAGAAAACATGGTCAAAAAATAAATGCAACATAAATAAAGATTCATAGAACTCATTAGCATCTAGTGATAGTTTTGAAAGAAGACAATAGAAAGCTGTCATTCATTAAAAATGTCAAAAGATTTGAAATAAAATGTTAATATACTTTGAAATGCATACTAAACAAAATAAACCACTATACAAAACCCTATTGTCTTTATGAAAAAAGCGCAATGCTTTAGGAGTTCAAGCCAAAACAATGAAAACAGCAAAAAATGTGATATAAAGACCTAAAACGACAGAGAAATTGTTTTTGTTTTCTGTTTTTAATGGCGGTCATAAATATTCTGCTTTACTCTTTGGTATTTTGTCCTGTTTTTCACCCCTTTCCCTCTAATCTTCATTCATTGCATCCTCATCCTCATGTTCCTGCATGTTTGCTGCAGATTTGTAGATTAGAAATCCTACTTGGGGATAATTGCTTCTCCTTGCAAGTCACAAACACACATTTGGTTCCTTACAGATCCTCTGCGATACAAAGAGATTTGCTGCTTCTAGTGATAAACAAAAGACTTTCCTTGTGTGTTCTGCTCTTCCTCCCTTGTTTGTCACTGGCAATTCAATGTACAGTCCTAAAGTAGTCCCCCTACAGGAGCCCATTTAATCAGAGCGCGGGATAAATTCGGAGACGTACTGTAACACGACTCTCTACTCGGGACGGAAGATGGATGGGCAGGGCTACCGTCTGGATGGAACGCCTCCATTGGGCTGTTTGGCCTGGTGGAGCCCATCAATCAGGGTGGCACCGGAGGTCTAGGCCCAAGCTGTGTAATGATGCGGGAAGCATGCGGCTGAGCCATCCCTGCCCGCTCAGGTGTAAGGGGCTGCCCTGTCCAGCCGTCCTCTCAGCCACTTCAAAGCTGCCATCCATCAAAAATCCACCACAGCAAACAACATATTTCAGTTAGAATAATGTCACGGCGTTGTCTAGGGAGAATTATCAATAAAGTTTTTGATGAGTTCCTAAAGCCAATAATGGACAAAGAAGTTAAGGTAGACAGAGTTAATTTTTTTTGTTAATTTGAACTAAATTGTTAAATACAGAATATTGGAATAATCAATAGGTCAAAACCATATTTGTATTGTTTTAAATGTTTCCAAGCGAGTTTGGAGCTCATTTAGTGGTCTTTGAACTTCTGCAGAGCCACAGCGGTTCTTTAGGAATTCCTCTGAGTTGTTGGAGTAACCCTGCCCCCCCTTCCCGTCACCCATAATTGAGCGCTCTCTGTTTATAACCTCTCCCACTAGCTTACAGCCCCTCACAACCACAACCTCACATAATTGGTGGAACAAAAATATTGGAATTTTCAAGTTTTGAGCCAGATACCAGCTCGGACAAGGAAAGCCAAATGATTAAGACGGTAGTCTCCAACCTTCTTTAGGCCATGGACCGCTTTAACTTGCACAACATTTTTAATGGATTGGTCCAAACAGACCTGAAGTTGACATTTTTTTGGCTTCTGAAAATCGATTTTATTAAATAAAATGATACTACAAGAAATTTCATTTTAAAAAGTGAAAAAATATCAGCAGGTTTTTTTTTTCCCCACAGATGATGCAGATGTTGTTGATTGGTAGAAGTCCATAAATGGAACATAACATGATTTTTCCCCTATTTTCCACTCAATCCAGACTCTGATCATCTTTCAGGGCAAAATGATCATATTTTGTCTTTACATAAATCCTCATTCATTGGGTTTTTTTTTTTTCAACATAAAAAAACATTTTCTGTACTAAAGTTTCTGAACAGATGCTACCATATTTCAGCCTTTTCTGTCGGACAATTCTCAAATGTCCCTTTTAAGTTTCACTAATTTTATTTAACTGAATTTTCACTCTCTGTAAAATGTTTATGGCTGGTTTGAACTTTATGATGATTTTCCTTTTAGCGTCAAAGTGGAGGTTAACAACCGCAAGCTAGCTTCAGCTACGTCTGACTTTTGAGATGAATAAAATAAAATAAACCGTCGTAAAACTGGAATTTTCTAAATATAATCTAAACTTGAATCCACCGTTTCCAAACTTTATTATCCGTGTGTGAAACAGTCCAGTCTATCGCCGTGTCTTAGACAGAGCGGTTCACGCTACATAAAAACTGTCTCAAAAATTCAGTTTTTTCCTGTAAACAGCAGCTTTATTTGTTCTTTGAAGTCGGTTTCCTCACTACGTTTTAATGTTTGGTTTTTGTTAGCTTTGGGCTACTAGTTTAGCAATCCGCTGCTTTAAGTCACATGACCAAGATGGATGTTGTGAACAGAATTTAGCAGTTTTCCAAAATAAAACTCCCTTCAGGATCAGAAAATTAAAAAATAATTTAAGTTAGTGCATGTTTTTATTTATTTTTTCTATCTGCGGCCCGGTACCAAGTTGACCCAAGGACCGGCACCAGTACCGGTCCATAGCCCGGGGGTTGGGGACCAACCAATGGATCTAGTCCTACAAGTGCATCAGAATGGAGTAGTTTCTACATCACAACTACAAGATTTTTCAAACAGATTTTGTTTGCTCCCTTTTCAAAACGACTTGAATAAAGAAATACTGATACATTTTTTTGACAACACACTGAGCCTCTATGACAGTCTTGGGATATATCGCGATACGTATCGGGATATTTATCGTATCGCCTGACTCTTGCCAATACACACCCCTACTTTGATCTTTCTCTATTATTCATTAAAGGACATATTTTACAGCTCTTTATAGCCTCCACACAAACACATCACGCTCCTGCACGCCGGTGGCCTTATGAGTCCCATAAACCAGTTCTCATGAATACGAGTGTAAAAGCTGCTGCTCGGTCTGGACTCCATATGAACGGAAGGTCATTTGGTAGAAAGCATGCGCTGCAAAAACGTACGCTTATAAAAATGTCTAGGGTTTCCAAGCTGCTAGAATACATCTGCTGCAGCCTAATGGACTTGTTTCCAACCACTGGGATGAGGGTTGGATTTCAGCTCCGAATGAAAGCCGTCGGTTGGTGGAGGATTTGTTTTTTTTGCTGTCGTGAGGTGGGCAACGCTTTCATACTACACCTCCTGAAATGTTATTACCTGCATAATAGTGCAATTATTTCTCAGTTTCAGAGCAATTATAAATTGAGCGTGCGTGTGGGGTCAGAAAAGTACGTGAATATTGAGGAGCAGCAGCAGGATTTTCTCTAATCTTTTGCTTGTGTGAATCCGCCGTTTCTGTTTCCACAGACGTAATGTTGTGTCAACTAAACATTTCCCAACCTTCTTATGTAATGTTTGATTTTTTTTTTTTTGCATGCATGAACGCCTGATAATTGCTTTTTGTTCTTTGCTGATGATTATAGAGGCATGGCAATTCCTGATTAAAGCCTCAAATTGGATTTCAAAAACTGAGATGTGAGGTGTGAAGCCAAGCTTTGCATAATGCATTTGAACTGAATTTAAATTTCATTCTTCCTCTCTGAATTTCTTATTAATTTGTTGTTTCATTTACATGAAGAGGAATTTCACACTTAGCCAGAACTGAGCAACATCCCCTCAAATCCCTGTAAGCCTTTATTACCCTTTAGCGCTGGAGCTACAGTGTTTATGTTCTTTGATTTACTGTAACTTTTCAACCATTAACACGATCAACGTCATTTCAGAAGATTCTGAAGGACAAAAGTGGCTCGCGCTAATGGTTGAAAAGTTACAATATGTTAAAGATTTTCTGTTTAAGCGTCACCGGTGTTAAAGGGTTAAAACCAGGACTGCGGTTTTTGGCTAATTTACACAATTTTCTAGGTTTTTTAGGCTAATTTGGAGTTTTGTTATTTTAGCATTATACTAGCTGTTTTGGCAAAAATTAAATATTTTCAAGTTTTTTAGGCAAATTGAGGGTTTAGCTAATATGTTAGCACTGTGCTAGCTTTTTTTGGCAGAATTAGAAATGTTTTCAGTTTTTTTGTCTAAATTAGCATTTTGCTAATATTTGAGCTATCTTTTTAGCTTCAGCATTTTTAGCTAAGGCCTTGCGCTTTTCTCCTTCAGAATCTTCTGGAACGACGCTGATTGTGTTAATGGTTGAAAAGTTACAATATATTAAAGATATTTTGTTTAAGAGTCACCGGTGGTAACGGGTTAAAACCAGAAGTGTGGTACCCCTCCCCCACAACTACTAGTTGTTTTTAGGGTAATTTGGCATTCAGCTTTTATTTTACATGCTAGCTGTTTTTGGCTAATTTACACATTTTTCTAGATTTTTTTAGGCTAATTTTAAGTTTTGTTATTTTAGCACTATGCTAGCTGTTTTGGCAAAAATTTTATATTTTCAAGTTTTTTAGGAAAATTAAGAGTTTAGATAGTATGTTAGCACTGTGTTAGCTGTTTTGGCAGAATTAGAAATGTTTTCAGTTTTTTTCTTTTGTCTAAATTGGCTTTTTGCTAATATTTTAGCTGGCTTTTTAGCTTCAGCTTTTTTAGCTAACGGTTTGAGAATTTTCCGCTATCAGCTCTAGCCTCTTTAGCAGCTACTGAGCTTACAGCCCTCACACTTGCATTTTAACTGATAATGCTTTATACTGAGTTAACCCTTTAAAACTGGAGCTACAGTGTTTATGTTTTTTGATTCACTGTAACTTTTCAACCATTATTACGATCAACGTTATTCCAGCGGCTCACGCCGATTTCCTCCTTCAGAATCTTCTGGAATTACGTTGATTGTGTTAACGGTAGAAATGTTAAAGATATGATGTTGTATAGTGTGTTAAAGATTCTGTGTTTAAGCGTCACCGGTGACGCCTTAGGTGTTAAGGGTTAAAACCATGAGATTTTTTTTAGGTTACTTTGGAATTTAGCTTTTATTTTACATGCTAGCTGTTGTTGGCTAATTTACACATTTTTTCCAGGTTTTTTAGGCTAATTTGGGGTTTTGCTATTTTAGCATTATGCTAGCTGTTTTGGCAAAAATTGAATATTTTCAAGTTCTTTAGGCAAATTAAGAGTTCAGCTAATAGGTTAGCATTGTGCTAGCTTTTTTTTTGGCAGAATTAGACATTTTTACAGTTTTTTGTCAAAATTGGAATTTTTATATATTTTAGCAAGCTTTTAACTTCAGCATTTTTAGCTAACAGTTTTAGAATTTTCAGCTATCTAGTATCTTTAGCAGCTCCTCAGTATTCGCTCTTGGATTATGGCTGGCAATACTTTATATCTCGTTAAAACCAGGGTACCATTACAACACTCCTGTGAGATGATCCAATATCTTTGAAACTGTGGCATTTTTGACAGCCAAGCAGTCAATTCTTAGCAAAGATCCATTCATATTGCTCTTTTGTCAAGATTGAAGGAGAATCTGGCAACATAGAAAAGTCCCCTGTTCCTGATGTTCCTGGTGTCTCAATGACATTTTCCATTCAACTCGCATCTCCCCTTTTCTCTTCTTCATCCTCTCCTTTAGAAGATTTGGTCTGCACATCTTCAGCCTCACTTTGGATCTTCTTCTCAAACATCTGATTCATTTTTCTCTGAATGATTTTTTTATTTATGTTTTTCTTTGGAAAAAATTGCTGCTTTATTTCACAATGTCACCATTACTTTTTCTATCTTAAATTAAATTTATATTGTATTTAAACTAACCAATGACAATACAGATGAGAAGATTATGAATCATTTCTTGTTGTCCTTGTCCTGTTGCACCTCTGTGTAGAATACACATTAATGTTCAGGTGACTGAGAATGAATCAAACACAGCCCATCACATCCGCATGTGATTGGACAGAAAACATAATCTCATTACCATGTTGTCACATTTTGACGTTTGGTTCAGGATCGCTCCGCGTCACCCCTGGGTGTCCCCTAGTCATCATCCCCCCAACATGAAGGTGTTGTGCAAATGTATGTTACGAAACAAATCATCCACGCCAGAGAGTGGGGAAGCAAATTCTGGCAGGGGGAACTTATCTTGGCACAACGCCTGTTGTTTGTAAAATCAAGGGTCCGCAACCCTCGGGACGCGGTACCACACCCAGCACCAGATGAGAACCATGTCCTGGCACCAGACCAGTTGCTTGGAGGTTGGGGACCCGTCACTTAATGGGAACAGCCAGCACGTCCAAAACCGATGAGTTGGAGACACCAAAAACGTTCAAAAGTGTCTCGGGTGGGTCCCAAACGTCAACATGCGAGGACCCGAGAACGAGGACGTACTGATACTGAAGCAAGAGAGTGCAGACGGGGAGAGAGAGGTCCAGAACATTTAATCAACTGTCCGACGTACAACTAAAAACAATGCAAACATCTAAATAAAGCGATGCCTCCTCACAGCCTGAGTGTGAATTTTAATTTTTTCTTCCATAGCGACTTCGGCTTCTGTCATGAGTTATGCGGCGAAAACTGGCCGCACACCTGATCTCCGCCCAGCCGGAGCGGCGTTCCGCCTTCAATTCTTTTACCTGAACGCCGCTCCGGGACGCTCCGGGTTACTTTCCCCCCTGGTTAAAACCCTCAAAGAAAGGAGGTCTCCTGACGTAGCGGCGGCAGCAGCACCGCCTATTACATCTCTGTCACATCTTGTTAATCTCAGTCGTATTTGGGCATCTAATCAGGCGGACCTTTCGGGGTGAACGACATAATTAAAGAATCTATCGTTATTCTGACTTTAATTACATTACAATGTAACTTTGTTTTAATTAACCCCCCCCTCCCCCCAATGGGAGCTGACTTTTGTGTGTCAGGGTGTAAAAGCAATTTCCTTCACCTGAGGAAGTCCATGAAAGGAAGAGCAGATACGATGGTCAAGTCACCCGTACCCAATTGCAGGACTTGTGTGTGCAGTTTTTGTGGTTCCGTTCTCCACATTCCACTGTCCGCCGCTCTGTGATCAAGAGGGGGGTTAATTGCCGCCTTTTATAAAGGGGCGGTGAGGGTGAACGTCCTTTTCCAAAAGCAAGGGGCAAAGTTCCAGGGATTATTAAGATGTGCTGCCAAGACATAATGGGGTTCCAGCACATTACATACACCTCTCTATGTCATTGGGTTTTGTCAGGCATAAAAACAGTCATTTTACTAATGTGAACAAACCATTCTTCATTGCCATGGTAATGATTGGGAAACGGAGTGCTGTTCACTGGAGTCATAACTGTGTCACGGATGACCAGTCCCATTTGCCGTGGCGCCGTAGATGGCAGTGTTGCGCTGCCGACATGATGACTGACAACGTGCTGATTTTCCAGTCAAAAGAGCTCAGATTGTTGTGTCACGCCATGTCTGTGCGTTCACAGGGAGGCTGTCAGCCGCCATGACGGAAAGTGCAGCTCCTTCCGCTACCTTGTTTTGTGTAATTATGCTCCCGCAATTCCCGTTGCGTAGTTTTAAAGTGACCAATACATGCTGTGACACTGCAGACATTCATGTTTGCCCACTTTTTTTTTTGCTTCAAGAGACTAAAATGCTCATTTTTCATGCGGCTTGAGATTCTTGTTTGCTGTGAATTATACAGAAAGATATCAGATGTCATTCACCTTGACAATCCTATTTTCTGCTCTGTCACTCCATCTGCAGAAGTAATTCATAACCGTACATACATGTCTGTATCATGCTATGCAGAAAGTTTCCTATTTTAAGTCTTGTCATTTTTCCGTATGATTCTTTTAGTAAACTAATTTGGAGAATAATATACAGGAAGTTTGTGGAATAAATCAGTAAAACCTTTCAGAGATTTTTTGTACATTTGCACTTTAAAAACTATAAGATTTAGTTATTTTTTTCTGGTTATTCATAAGATTTAATTTAAAAAGATATATAATTTTTTAAAAATCATTGTCGAAAAAACTATCATAAAAGCAAAACATATTGTTAAAAAAATATATATACAAAAATATTATATATCAGTATTGGGGGTAACAAATTAAAGGTAACAACTTACTGTTATTTAATTACTTTTGTCGGTAACTTAAATTACAGTTCAAATTTTGTAAACAAATTACAATGACTAGACTAGAGAAACCCTCATGACACTATAAAAAGTAAAATATTGAATCAATTAACAAAATTTGTTACATTTAAAAATATTAGTTTATATCAAGTTAAAATTTTAGCTTAAGTTAGCCATAAATTCGAAATTCTTATTTGATGAAAACTAATCATTTTAAATGTAAGAAATTAAACAACTTTTGTCAATTGATTTAATGTTTGATTTTTTTTTATCAGTAAACCTTCTTACTCACATTTTGGTGTTGTGAAGTCAAAGGGGATCAAACAAACAAATTCACTTGTGTAAACAGTTTGCTCAGATATTTTCTCTTAAATGAAATAAAAACAAAAACTAATATTTATGGTTAATGCAGAGTTCGAGATTGGTCAACGCATAGAGAAAACAGAAATATGAATGATTTATAGGAGCGTTCAGCACCTGCAGATATTAAAATTATTCACAATTTGTTAAAAACAAAAGTAAAAACATTTCATTTAAGTCCAGATTATGTTCCAGAGAGGAATTGCTTTCCTCTGCCTTAGTGTCAATGAGCAACCTGTCTATACTAATGTAGGTATAATACAATTAACATTTTCTCATGTTCCATAAGTGTATTTAATGACCGAGTGGATATTACACAATTTAATTGCTCTAGATTTATTTCCTTGATAATTTGTATGAGAGTGAAAAAAAATTAAATTGAAGTAACGAGTACGAAGATGCTTGATTTTTGACGTCATATCCTGAACTTCTTCATGGATCTTTTCTGGACGATTAGCGCTGATCTCAGCGGCAACTTGTGTGATGTGTTCCTGTGACAACCAATTTCCATAAATAAAGTTTATTGTCTTGTCTGAGTAGTAAATTACAATTTAAATTTGGTAATGAGTAGTTTGATTACAGTTTCATCCAGTAACTAAAGTAAAGTAATCGATTACTCTTTAAAAGGGATTTACGCAACACTTGTAATTATCTTATATACTATTTAATAATTTTGAAATTACTTTTAATTACATACTTGTACTCTAAAAGTCTGTGTAATACATAGTCTCTAGTGTTGTCTTTGAAAAACAAAAAATACAATCAAATCAAAATATAAATAAATGTAAAAATAAAAGCCATTTAAATCACAGAGAAACATCAAACTTATCTACTTACAGATGTAACTTTTTTTTAAAATTTAATAATAATGTAGAGCATGAAATAATGTGCTAATGTAAATGAATATAAGGATACAGCTATATGTTGATGATGCGATCTTTATCTATGTAGTATTTTTATACCTAACATAAAACAAAGTGCTGTACACTAAAGTAAATAAGTAAAAATAAAAAAGTGGCACGCCCCTCCCCCACACAACCCCCGTCACACCTTCCACCCCCACAACCGATGGAGTCAAAAATCTAGTTCTTAATGCATTTGTTTTTTCTGTTTTTAAGAACAGATTTCCATCTAGTTTTCTCCTGCAAACACTATTATCTTTTATTGATAATCAGACGCTCTGATTGCTCAGCGGAGTTCAGATCCATACCTTTCCATCTAATCCAGTCGTTGCCAATTTGGAATATGCCTGTGCCCCCAAGCAAGAAAACATCCTGTCGATGGAAAACAACAGATTTGTTAAATCCAGTCACAGTCATCTATTCTTTCTGGGTTCTCTTTCCCAGTGTTTACAGCTCTGCTCATAACGGGATACGCAAGACATCAACAAGCCTGTGGTTCAGTACGGAGGCTGTTCAGTGTAACAAAAGTGATTTTTTTTTTTTTTTTTTTTTTAATGAGCCTGGATCCAAGAAAAGTGATGCTATTCTTGTCTGAGGTCATGTTAAAGAGAAATCTGGAACACCTGGTCCTAAGGAGATGTGTGGCATAACAACAAGCCAGAGAAAATCCTCTCATTCATTTAAATTTAAACTGAGGATTATGGGTAATACTTAACCAAACAATCCCAACCAGTAATTGAACATGATTCTCTCAGTGCCGACGCTAAATACGAATTTCATATTAAATATCGGGATCAAAATGAACATGCAGAGGAGCAAAGATTCTGGTCAGTCTTGGATTGAAGGATTACGTTCCCATTACACACAGACCAGGAGTTGTAGCCTCACTCCACTCTGATGTGCACCATCACACGGGAGTGTGAGATCTGCAGACATCAAGGGGCGAAACTGCCCTCATTAAAACCTGGAAATCCTCGTTTGGAGACTTTGGCCATTCCTTGAAAACATCTATTAATCATACTTTGAATGGCGCGCTGTAGAACGAACCATCCCGCTGTAAACAAGCCAACAAGGACGCTCCGCGCTCCGGTTAAGGTTCACAGCTGACGTGTCATTAAAAGATCAAACCGTTTACTGTGTGGAAGCAAATCTTTTAACCCTGAAGGTGTGCTTATCAATCGATACCTGAGCCACCCGTGGAATCGAAATGAGCAAACGTGCAGCGCAGTCTTTCTCACCCCGTAATGAAATTCCAGAGTGTCGAGGATGAAATGAGATGCTCGTCCGTGGAGGAGCTACAGACCAGAGCAATTAGCAATTAGCACAAATGAATTCCAGTTCTAGCGTCGCAGAGATAAAAATGACTCAACTCGACCTCAGAGGGTTGACACGGTAAAGATGTTTGTAGCTTGAAAATATCTGGTAGTTTCTTGGCATAAAAGAGGTTAGATCGCTGCAGCTGACCTAACATCACAGCTAACTACACATCACTCAAAGCTGCTCCACAGATGTAGGTGACAACTAAAGGAGAGCTGAAGGGTTTCCAGAGAAATACAATGTATCGTACGTCCTTGACTCCTATATCTGGATTTTTTTCTGGTAAAATATTAGAAGATTCGGATGTACCAATCAGAATGTTTTGTCCAATTCCAAGTTCTTTGATTTAATACAGAGTTCTAATACGATACAAAAATCAAAAACACATCCAGGTTGTTCCCAATTTTAATTTATTTTACTGTCCGTCTTTTATCATTTAACTCTCAAACAGAGCACTTTTTCTCTCAGCAGGAGGAAAAGCAACATGCATGAGATGGTGCATCGTCATGCATGAAGATGATTTTGTCACCTCAGAAGAAAGTGGTCAGAAAATCCACATACTTTTCTGAGCTCATTTTTCCCCCCTAATGCCTGGTTTCCACTGAGCGGTCTGGACCAGACCAGTACCCTCTTTTAGAGAATGGTCCGGGCAATTCAAGTGAACGTTTCCATTGAGTGTTGGACCATCAAAGTGCATGCGAGGTGAGACTACTGTGAAGGAGAAGCTGCATCAGCTGACTCAGAAACAGACGGAGAATCTAAAGGATAACCGCGGAGGATGA
>NC_050524.1:7431050-7436500 GCF_002922805.2 Oryzias melastigma | reverse complement strand
CGACACCAAATTCTCTATGCAGGAAAAGCTCTGAAAGCTCCGCCCACAGGCAGCGGGAGATTCAGGAACAGACTTTAAGAAATAACCGAGAAGCTGTTACTTCAGCGCTGGTCAAAACAAAGAGGATTTACAGGAATTTGACAGAATTTCATTGATGTGAACGGACAATTGGTTTAAATTATGAGAGCCCGAGGTGTGCGCGCTGGCTGGGGGTGAGGGTCGGAGTGGTCCGCGGTACACACGTGTCCGAACCGTGTCCCGAACCGTGGCTTCTGATCCGTACGGATCACGGATCATCCGTGGTCCGTTACACCCCTAGCTGAAGGGTTTCCAGAGAAATACAATGTATCGTACGTCCTTGACTCCTATTTCTGGCTTTTTTTCTGGTAAAACAATTAAAACCGTCAGTTCATCTCCTTTTATCCCCATAGCATCCAATGATGGAGAGGTATTCCTGCAGCATGAGATGGTGCATCCTCATGCATGAAGATGATTTTGTTACCTCGTTTTGTGCCACGGAAGAAAGTGGTCAGAAAATCCACATGCTTTTCTAAGGTTATTTTTCACCCTAATGCCTGGTTTCCACTGAGCGGTTTGGACCAGACCAGTACCCTCTATTAGAGAATGGTCCAGGCCGTTCAAGTGAGCGTTTCCATTGAGTGTTGGACCATCAAAGTACATTCGAGGTGAGACTACTGTGAAAGAGAAGCTGCATCAGCTGACTCAGAAACAGACGGAGAATCTAAAGGATAACCGTGGAAGATAAACTCTGTTGAGCAAAACTCCAGTGTTCTTTGATAAATGTTTTACAAAGTAAGATCTGAAGTGTTTTTGATGAGTATGGATCATTCTTTGGCTGCGGGGGTCGGGTAAGATGGAAACAGGGGAGGGGGTTGTCTACATATTCGTGGATTCGGTGTGTCTCTGGTCCCCAGCCCCCGTGAATAAGGGGGAATACTGTAAGTAAAAAACTTTCCCAGAAGGTTGAGGGGGTCGAAGAAGAATTGATACGCAAAAAGGACAAAACTTTCGGTTTGGATCTTGACTGTTCCTGTTGTCGTAAATCATCTCCGCCGGCGCCAATCAATGGGTTACATTGTGTGACGACAGAAGCTCCTCCCTAACAGGTCCATTCCATTTTTCTATGGACCTATGACCAATGGGGGACCAGAAATGGTACCAGTCGGTATATCCAAGATATTTACACCTTGTCTAATTCCTTCAACTATTTCACACTTTTTAGCAGTAGAAATCCCTTTTCTTTCCAATATTGCTTGAAAAGTTGGTCTGTTTAATAATGTGGAACATCCTCGTTTAGTAGTTTTGCCTTAAGTCCCGAGACACAATATCATCCATGAGTTTGATTAGAAAAAAAAAACATTTTATCCTTTTGACACTAAAATACAAGTTGCGTAACAATTGGAACACACTGTAGAACGGTACTTTTGTCTTGAACTGGAACAAAGAGCGGATTCGTCAAAAAGAAGAAAAAAATCGGACACTTGAGGGCTGAGAAACTCTTGAAACGTCTCATCACAAAACAGATGAAAGTGCTCTATCTGATCTTTAAGCGTGGTCATTTTGACCTTCAAATAAAGAGGGTTTTTTTTTTTTGGAGCCAAAAAAAGAGAAGCTTCTACCTTTTAGCAATTCTTATAGTAGTAATCATGCCTGGAGCATTCTGGGTTTTTTTCTTATTTTATATGATGTTTTAGTGAAATCTTTTGCATCAATTTGAGCTCCGAGGTTTTTACTTTATTGCTGAACGTGAATACAAAAAGGTCTTTAAATCTAATTTAAGTGTAGGAAAAAAATATTATTTACTGGATTAAAATGCCATAATGGATTCAAAAGAATCTTATTTCCAAAAACACTTTAATCAAATCGAATTAATGCTGGAACTCAATCAGTGCGACTTTTTAGATGAATTAAACAGGGACTTTTATTAACCGAAGGCTCAAAGAAACGACATATCTAACTATTATCTATAACCTTCTGAGAGACGAGATGATAATCTCCACTTCCTGTCCGCCGCTCTGTGAAGTTGTTAGCTGTCACATTCACTCCAACAGTGAATTGTTCAGCTCTATCAGATGCCGGTGGTCATTTGAGCGCACGGCAGCAATATTCAATTGCATTCTGTCTCTTTCATTAATTTCAAGAGGGATTTCAAATGTCCGTCCCTAAACTGGGAACAGAAGTTAATCAAACGTGGTGGGATTGAGCAAATCAATCATCTGGTCTCTCCCAGAGTCCTTGTTGACCGCCGAACCGGGCGCCATCATCCATTTCCAGACAATTCGCTTGATGAACAAACAGCCTGGCTGCGGGTTTGGTACCCATTTTTCATTTACATAAATCTAATTTCAGGTAAAATATTCTGAGCTCACCTCTGCCCCAGCAACGTCTTCGGTCCTGTACGCAACCAGGGCAAACATTTCCAGGGAGTTCTTGGCAGAGGGTATTAAAGTAGATTAGAAGATTTTTTTTTTTTTGCAATCACATGCAGTTAAAAGTCACCTACATGTGCGGTGTTTTTGTCAAAGTAGAACAAGGAAACGAGAAGTTGGTTGTGTTGCTTTTGTCACACTGCTGTTAACGAGTCAAAAGATTTTTGAAGAACTTTTGTCTCTATAGGTCAGAGGTCGGCAACCTTTAACAGTAAAAGAGCCATTTGGGCTCGTTTTCTACTGATCAAAACCTAGAAGGAGCCGCGTAGTCTTACTTTAGCCTTTAGGAAGTTTGGATTTGCATTCATGGCCATCTTTTTTTATATATATATGAATTATGTCTATTTTTTGGCACAAACAAAAGCAAAAATATAAAAAGAAACGAGCATTTCTAAAAATTAGATTTTTTAAACGTTTTTACCTTTAGTAGAGGCCAAATTAGCGAAAAGCTAGCTCGTTGCCTAATTACTAGCTGAACTCCAAATTAGCATAAAATTCCTCAGTAAATTAAATTAGCCAAAAATGTTAGCATGTTGCTAAAATAAAAGCTTGACGCTAAATTAGCCTAAAACTCAAGTAGATAACAAATTAGCCAAAAATGTTAGCATGTTGCTACAATATTAGCTTAACTCCAAATTACCATAAAAAATTTAAATAGAGGCCAAATTAGCCAAAAAATAAAAAAAATAGAATAGTAAAAAGCTAGCTCATTGCTCAGTTACTAGCTGAACTAACTACTCCTCCAGGGGATGGGTCAAATGCGAAGAACAAACTTTAGTCTTGATAGCCGTCTTGTACTAAGAAGTAAAAAGTGTGGTACTTTACGTTGATACAGACATTCAAAATTGTATAAAGATTTAAGAAGTAAACTATCCCAACAAGGATTCTAAAGCGCAGAACTTCTATAATTTTCACATTTTGTTGCTTTTCCCCGCCCTCATAAATCCTGGCCAATGAGTGAAAAGATTTTTAGTCATGTAGTTTTGTTTACAAGTTTTGATACAGTCTGAATACAGACCAAACGCAAGGTTCAGGACTCAGAGCAGACCGGAGCTCAGTCAGATTAGAAATGAACCGAGATCACCTCAAAAGTTGGGACTGAGAGTGTTCCCGGATCGGCGTCATACTGAACATTTGTTCTGGATTATTGGGGGAAACGGACTCTGGTTCACTCTAAGAGAACCGAATGTGTCCAGTCTGAAAACGCCCTGAGTTTCAATAAATGGTTTCATTTTGTCAACCTCCAGGCGAAGTCTGCTAATATGCCAGTGAAATGACGGTTCTTTCTATCTGAACATCGTGCTCCCGGTTGTTGGGTAACATTAATTCTTCCTCACACAATCAGGAAATTAGTCTCTGCAGTTCAACACAATTTAGCAATAAAGAGGAAGTTTTAAAAAGTCTGCAAACATTTGTGATTCTTCACAGGAGTTACAGCACAGATGCACACAAGTCATATTTTTTTTTTTTTACAAGTTCATGTCAAATCTAGTCTTTAGTTCCAGCACTGACTGTATATGAGAACTGGACTCGTTGGTGTTCCAAACAGGAAGTAGAAAAAATCTTATGAACTTCTGTTGAGAAATAAGCAGCTATTACGTAGTCATTATATTTGTAACCATTCTTTTTCTACTAACTTTTTTTTTTTAACATGTTCTTGCTAATTTTAAGTCATTCAGATAAACCGACCAATCAGATTCCTCAAGATAAGTATGAGGTCTGGTGTTGAATTTTAAAACGTATGATTGACAGAGTCTCCCAAATCTGCTTTCAAGTTCAAAGGGTGTGGCGAGAGTGGTTGTCATAGAAACGTTGACTCCAATCACTACTTACTGACAATTTCTGAATCCAACATGGTGGAAAATGTATCACAAAAAATAAAAAAAACGGTGGCTAAACTGACTTAATTTGATTGGAGGTGGAAGTAAGTCATTTTCTAGGGGTGACATCACACTCATACAGTCAACCTGTAACATCTGCAACAGTCTGGTCGATCCTTGAATCCAGCTCCCTGATTGCTCTCCCGCCGTCGCTGCTTAACCTGCTGTAGAGATCTGGGATCAGGTGTGTTCAGGCAACCAGAACAGGAATCACTTCATCAGCTAATCAGCTGCTAGACGGACAAGGAGAGCTGGAAAAACGGCCAGCGCTGAGGATGCAGTTGTGAGCACCAATTCTGTGAAACATTCATACAATAATAATTTTAGATAAACATACACGACTGAATAAATACTGTATGAAAATGTAATGGAATAATCCCGTTATCATGATAAACAAGGGATCAAAGCTAACATGTTTCTTTTTGATCAATATAGACCACAATGCATTCTGTTTGAACATTTTTTTATATAAATAAATAGTATTTTAATTTATTTTTTATAATCCGTCCAAGTTTTCACCATCAAAACAAAGTGGATTCATACACAATCTTTGTAAAATGTTCACATTTGTCGTATTTTCTGTAGTACAAGTCGCTGTTTTTTTCATAGTTTAGCCAGGGGTCCAACTTATTTTTATTTATTTATTCTTTTTGACATAATTAGGCTCATATGTTTGTTATCTTCAAAGTAAACACAGTTGTCTTTTAGCGGTTTTCCCTCTAACAACCATTGGAGGGCGCTGCATCTGAGTATTTTTTACTGACAGAAGAAGTGTCGTCCAAAACAAACATGGTGGAGAATCTGATTGTTTTCTTCTTAAAATTTGATATTTTTTCTTATACAGATCAAAAGATTATTATTCTCATATTTTATTTATTTTAGCTACACGTGGCAGATTTGTTCTGAAACGTCAGACTTTTCTCCCAAAAGTGTGACTTATATATGGTGTTCTTCTTCTTGATTAGATATTTTTGGTTTTGTAGCTTATAATCCAGAAAATACAGAAATATTTTTAGAATATTAGTGTCATCATATTGGCAGTTTCCAATTAAAATAAAGCAGTGACCATGATGTCTAAATTGCTTTTAAACCTAGAACAAGTTACACCGTCACTTTTGCC
>NC_050524.1:7428540-7430970 GCF_002922805.2 Oryzias melastigma | reverse complement strand
ATTAGAGCAGCTTTCTTTAATTTTCGACTGTGGTTTGTGTAAGAAAATTTAAAAATATATATATATAAGCATGGGAAGATCCTAAAAACCTGCTTGAAAATGACATAAAATTTGGAATTTGAGAACAAAAATTCCCGGGAATGTGAAGCTTTACCCAGGGACCCATGACACTCAGAAAAATGCAGTATATTGGAAATCATAAAAAGCGATAGAGCTCCAGGGTTAAAAGTCCAAACTATAAAGTTTTAATTCGGACGTCGTCGCTACACTCTCTCCTCCAAATAAACTTTCTGTCCCTCTTATCTAACCTCTTGTTTGTGTGCTATTAATTTTGACTTTACTGACCGTGCTCACATCAGTGGATATTTACAAGTTCTGATAACGACGACGAGTCACGGAACACTAACACTGACAAAATGAGTTTCTGGGATGACTGATGTGTTAATAATAGGATGGTTTCACCCTTAATTAACACAATAAGATCTGCTCTGATGTGGAGTTTGTAGAATGTAGTATATTGTATGTCTTCAATTTGTGCATCAAGTCAACTGCATCCCGGGGTTCATCTTAGATTGCTTATATTACATGGCTGATTGACCATGACAGATACTCCAGCTTTTAGATTATTTTACCGTGAGATGAGACGGACGTTTTGTCACGCTGTCCAATAGGACTCTGCAGTATCTTTTGATTCAACGCCGCATTACTGCTGTTAAATGAAAACAAATGTTCTCCATCTCAAAGTTACCTGCGAGCTGTAATGTGGTCAGGTCTTTTTAAATGGAAAGAAAGTTTGCCCGCTTTGCTTTAGTGCTTATTCCGAGGCGGCGGGCAGCTCTGAGGCACAGACTGGCTGCAGTCTTGACTGAAACTCAAATTGTCATTTTGAAAGTGACAAGGTGCTGATTTGCCCGCCTGGCACTGAGCGATTGGACATCACTGTTGACAAATGGGCAGTGGAACAAAACTGGCAGGATGCAATGGAAGACAAAATACCTTCAGCCAGAGTTTCTGCTCCCATCTGTTATCACAGCTGGAGAACAGCTAGTTAAAATTCCTGAATTTACTTAAGGAATAATAATTTAGCACCAAAGACTTCTCAGTGTCAACGGAACTATGTTTTTTTTCTCTGTGCTAGTAAATATTTTATTCATAAGTATTTTATTTTGATAGGACTGAAATAGACAAAAGCAAAAATGTGTTTCATAAAATACACACCTCAAAAAATTTATTTTTCACAAAATAATGTGCTATAAAACACATTGTAAATGTATTTCTGTGGCTGTTGGACATCCCATTATTTAATAAAAAATCAAAAAAATTTAATATAGAAGCCAAACAAGTTTGTGGCATTTAAAAATGTAATAAATAAGCTTAAACATCAACAAACTGGAGTATAGAAGGCGCAGAAAGGATGACAAAGATGATCTAAAACGATGATAAAATTCATACTGAAAACCTCTGTGGAAAATAATCAAATAAAACCAGGAGGGACTGTGACAAAAAGGGAAAACAGCCTCAAAAGGGAATAAAATCAGATCAAACAAAAGGGAACAGAAATATAGATTACAATATAACAGCACAAAATAAGCTCTTTCAATTAGCTGTAAAACTGCATAAAAAAAGGAATAGAAAGAAAATGACTCTGCAAAATCAATTTAATGTTTTGTATTATTGTGAAACTTAAGGATCCAGCAGAAAAAATCAACTTTGGAAAAAAAGTGTGGATAAATTCAAGACAAAGTATTTCAGCTGAAACTTTGTTTGTTACTTGAAAAATGAAGAAAAATGTAACACATGAAAAAACAAATTCAAGTTTGTTTTGGCTTGTTTGTAAAATGTTTTTTGTTTAATTTAATGATGTATTCTAAATTTAACCTGCAAATTGAATTAACCTTTGGGAGGTCCAAATCGACTGTTTGCAGGTAAAAAAATAGACAAACTTGTTTGTATGGAGAGAAAATAGACTCACCAAAATTAGGGTGTTTATAATTTGTGCACGTCACTTTGGATTGTATTAATTATCAGGACATATCTGTGTAAGAAAGTGGAAAAATGTCAAGTTTTCACCAGATAATATTCACAACTCGGAGACATAAAAAGAGTCTCTCATCAGATTTTTCCACATAAATGTGGTTTTGTTTGTGCAATTTGTGCATATTTTTATAGATTTGTGCGTATAGTAAGTTTCAAGCTGTTGTCATTTTAATGTGTGCATGTGTACATTGTATTTTTTTAATATCACAATTTTTGTACATACGAACAAAATGTATTGTATGAATTATAAATCAAGAATTACGGGCGCACAAATCGGGGTGAGGCTATTTTCTCTCCATATCTACGGGACATGCAGGTGAGCCCATAGAACCAATATGTTCATGTCCATTTGTTTTATGGGCGAGCTGCAGGTGACGGGTCGTAGTCAACACT